>NC_020496.1:14120356-14152188 GCF_000184155.1 Fragaria vesca subsp. vesca
AAATATATATTAATTATATTAAATAACGGAATATTTCATAAATTAAGGACATTTTAGACGGTTTGGAATGTGTATTAAGTATAATACTGAAATGAAAAACTTAATAGGTGGTGTATTAAGTAAGGGACGTGTATTAAAATATTAGGGGTGTGTATTTAAAATTTCTCGAATAAGAATTATAAAAAGTGAATAAGAATCGAAGAATAAGATGTATACTCTAATAAAAAAACCGGATTAATTAATCGCACACATAACATAGGAACCAATCCATCCTACGTGTAGCAAGTAGCAAGACATAAGACACAAAACATGAGGGAAATATAATTTCTCTGAACAGAAAATAATTAGACATTCATTTCATGTCTAACTGAGAAACAGATTCATACGAGGAGAAGCGATCTCATCAACCGTGGTGCGCATGCGGGCGCCGCTCGTCGAGCTCAGGGAGAAGCTGACGAACTGGGCATGAGCCCCTGCGTTCGTGTGTGAAGAGAGGGCCAGATCGATTGTCTGGGTTTTGAATTTGGCATCTGTAGTGAGAAACATCGGATTATCAGCTCCAAGCAAACACTGGTCAGTTTCAAACTTCAACTTAACCTCTGTAAATTGTGTTCATGAGATTCTGAGAAAGATATGCAATGATATGTATTCAAGGCACATATCAAACCTATGGGGTGAGAGATTCAAGCTGTTGCTTGAGTTCCTGAACCTGAATTACTAGCGTTACGAAAATGCAGGGTTTATTTAAGGTTGAATGTATGTTACTTTGAACTTTCTTCGACCGCTTCACTTGTTCGCATTGCTTCTTTAGACACTTCATTTTTTTACTACAAATTAGATTCTTTGTTTACTAATGCATGGTTTCTAGGTTATTGACAGAAGATCCTAATCAGAAACTTGGAGAGGAGCAACAGAGGTAATTTTGGTTCTTTTGTTAGTTTTGGGTTACATGACTTCAAAACCCTCAGTAGTGTTCACCTGGTCAAGACCCTTGTACATAAGCTGATAGATATGAATCATGATACAGGTAAGGCAGCATCCATTCTTTAAGGATATCAACTGGGATACCCTTGAAAATGGGCCTTTAAATACAAGGCTCAACGGGTCTGATTAGATCAAAAGAATTGGCAGAGAGAAAGAACAAATTCCCAAATTTGGAGGAATGGTAATCGCAAGGACCGGAGTGTATGTGGATGACTATCTCGAATGTAAGCCCTCTTATTCATTTGAAAATTTGAAATTCTGAATTTGAATTTGAATTTGAATTTGAATTTTGGTTGGAATTGATTTTGCAAAGACGCAAGTACGTTGCCTGCTGAGCTGCAGAGGCTACTCAATACTATTCGAGAACTTGAAGAACGCTCTCAAAGTAAGTCTCGCCGTCTTCTTTCTTGCTTGCTTTAGAAAACTTATTTGGGATGAAATTGCTGAATATTTTCATTTGAACTATTTATTAAAAGCGATGATACACCAGACGAGGCAGCAGACGAAGCAGTGCTTGGGATTGTCAAAGAAATGGAACATGGAAGAAGATGAGGCCGCCATTGACAAACTGTTGAAAGAAATCGAATCCAATCAGGAGAACGCTGTCAGTCTCTGTACTGAGAAGGTTTTGCTCGCTAAACAAGCTTATGACCTGGTCTGCTGCTTCTTCTTCTTCTCTCTCAGCTTATATCCTGCAACTCCCTTTTCTGTTGCATCACATTTTGTGATTTGGAACTTACATGGCTCGTGTTGCTGCGTTTGTGCCAGATAGATAGTCATGTGAAACGGCTCGACGAGGATCTGCACCACTTTGCAGAAGATTTAAAGCAAGGTACTGTAGCCTGTATGAAGGGTTTAATTTAAACCATTCCATATGTTTACGTGAATTTATGTTCTAGTTAATTAGATCACTTTTAAGTGTAATAGACAATGGCTTGTAAAAAGATAGAAAAGTTTAACACTATCAACAACTTAACTCAACTGAACTCCACTAAGCCACATGCATGTGCAGTGTAATTCAAAGTCAAAGCCATCCATAGACTAGATAAAAACATGATAAATAAGTTCTGGATGGAGAAATATCAGAATGCTTGTTTTGTTCATTACATGCTGCCTTTCTGAACCTTAATAGGAAGTTCCAATACTGTTCCGTGATATATCAGCCACTTCATACAACACATGTTTTTTTCGAGGATGCGTATTTTGAAGTTGTAAGAAAGCTGACTTTGTTTTGTGTTTTCCTATTCTCTCAGAAGGAAAAATATCACCCGATGAACCAGCAATTCTTCCTCCATTACCCATTGTCCCCAAAACTGAAAAACGGAAGCCCATTTATGTAACTCCTCAATCAAAAAGGTTTGATTATAGAGATAGGGAATGGGATCGAGAGCGCGACAGGGACTTCGAGCTCATGCCACCCCCAGGAAGCTACAAAAAGGAATATGCTATTCCTATGGATGCTGATCAACCAATTGATCCGAATGAACCTACCTATTGTGTTTGCCATCAGGTTCTTCTTTTATAGTGTTGTTATTTTTAGTTTGAGCTATGATCTGATGATTATTTGCAGTTTTTTTAATGCCTGCTGCATGTATTGAACTAGTAATTATCATGATTTCTTCAGGTGTCTTTTGGAGATATGATTGCCTGTGACAATGAAAATGTAAGCCCTTTTTGCTTCATTCTTACTCTTATTTTTTGGTTAATCATCTTCTGTAATAGAATGGATCAGTCTAGCATTAGAACTTCTATGTCAGTAGCTATAGAAGTTCTGCATATGTCAGTAGCTAGTAGACAGTGGTTCAGAAATTTTGAGGTTTGTCCTAAAATGAGCCAAATAAACTTGTATACATTGCTGGGATATTTGAATGCTGGATATTTAATTTTGAGTCTCAATAGGTCAACGCTGGGTTGTAAATTTCAAGTAAATCCACATTATTGAACTATGGAATTACTTCATATCTTAGGACTAGTACTGTGGGAAAGAATATTGGTGTTTTTACTTATTGCATAAACTGTCCTTGTTTGTCTTTTGATGTTGTCAACCTTCGCTTAGTGGTTCTCATGCCACTTCTTATCTTTAGGAGTAGTATTCTGAGAAAGAACATTGGTGTTTTTTGCTTGTTGCATTAATATGTAGCTCAGAGATTCTCATGGCTTTAAAAACCAAAGGTGTTTTTCCTTTTGCTGTCTTACACAATTTGCTATATATATTTGCTCTGTCACTTATATTTCTTGACAGTGCCAAGGAGGCGAATGGTTTCATTACGCATGTGTTGGGCTCACACCAGAGACGAGATTCAAGGGGAAGTGGTATTGTCCAACATGCAGACAACAACCACAAGGTCAATATTTATATAAATCTAATGCGTGAATCGACTTGCCTTAAAAAACTATACTGGTTTCCAAGGTTTACTTTTTCTAAGAAAGATGTGACTTCACTCTATAAAGTTAGTAATAGACTTTTGATCTACTAAAAATCTAAAATACTTACATGTATGTATCTATTTATTTTTTCATCTGTCTCCCAAATAAGTTCACCTCTCCCCTTTTCCTAATTTGTGCAAGCACTCTGAAATTTTGCCTCAAATTTTATTTTGGGTAGGTTATAGCTACTTAAACTCGAGTAAAATCCGTAATTTCTTGAACCCTTGGCCTCTTGACATATGGTTTTCTCCCTGATAATTCATGGCCCTTGACCCTTGATAAGGCTCAGGTATGGAATTTAGTACATGAACATATAATTGTTTGCTTGAATTATGTTTGTTGCTTCAATGAAATTGGCCGCAGATTTAGAAGTTTACTTATGGTGGGCAAATTGGTTGAATTTTTGTTTTGTCTGATTAAAATTTGAATGTGTTTTGTCTTTTGTTTCAGGGTAGGATGTTCATGGCCCATGGTTGTCTTTCTGTATATACTACTGTGCACCTAAATGAGGGTACTGATCTGGACTGGATAGTGTCGTTTGGTTTTTTTCTTTTGTTTTCTTCTGTTTCAAATTTTTGATGGATTATTAGAGCGGGAAATTCACAAGTATTGGACCGCCAAATGAATTAGATAAGTAATAAGATTTTATTTGGATTGACCAGATTAGGGTTTAAATGTGTTGTACCGTTTTTCAGCAAAAGTTCAGAGTAAGCTAAGAGCATACAATGGCTGAATTTGGCTTGAACTTGAGCTAAATGAATTAAATCAGAAGTTTTACTACAATATTATGTCTTTTTACAATACAAGTGCATGTTTTTTTGTTGTGACTAAGTAGGACTGCTAAATAAGGAGTCCAGTTTAGTTAGTACCATGTTTGGTGTCATTGGGTACAAAAATAAATGAGCTTATGTAACACTTTATTTTCATTCTAGCATCCTTAGATGGTGTTATTTTGGGTACACAAACTAGTCATGCTTACGAATAGAAGTTTCCTAGTACGATTTGTAAAGATAGTCTACCCCAACGTTCATTGTCTCCCCCCTTTTTTGTCCCCATCGTTTCATTTGGATCAGCTGGGAGGGGCGCCCTTCAGGTTTTGTGTTTTAGCTTTTCATTATTGTTTTCAATTGTTGAAAAAGAAGAAGAAAAAGTGTTAGCTATAAAGCAGTGGTTTCTCTATGTTATTGCTTTAGCTGGTAGGTTGCTTTGACATGCATAGGCTGATAGACTTTGAGAAAAAGTCCTTGATGAAGTTTATATTTTCTAACTGCTGTTTGGTGTTGGAGGGATGCCTAACAGTAGTCAACTTCATCTTCCTATATTAGCTCATGAAGTCTGATCGGCATCTCTCTTGTTACTGTCTCAAACTTCTGTTTGTCCACCTTTAACACCGCCGTGTTAGTGTTGATGGCAATTAGGTTTTAGAATCACTGATTAAATTGTTTTTAGAATCATTGATCAGGTGAGCAGCATATCTAATTATTATAGAGATAATCACATGGATGACAAATTAGTGTGATAAAAATGTTCACCATTCAACTCGTTAATCTTAATCGGGTAGATTTAGTTTCAATGTGCGGACCAAATGAACAGTCGGATGTATTTGGAACCTAACTACTGCTGTGTCCTGTATATAGGAAAGGAGCTCTTGCTCAAAATCAAGAGAAGATGTCCTTATAGCTTTGGAACAGTTGAAAGAGAAGAGGTTTTCTTAGCATTTCTACAAAAAAAAAATTGTTCATTAAAGTCTGATTTGAATGGTAGTCCTTGTTGTATGCTGTTAAAGAAAGCAGTCAAAGGGATTGTGCATGTCGTGTCCATTCTATTGTAACTTTCTCCTCTCACTTTTTCTCACACATCTATATCAATTCAGTTGGATACAATTTGAATGTTTTCTTCATGTATGATTCTTTACTTCACACAGTTTATATAAATTTTAAACAAGACCATTGGAAGCAAACTAGAATATAGCAATTCAAACATTCCAAAAGCATTAGCTCATCGAAAGCGTGTTCGAACCTGTTGCTTGAACACTGTAAGAATAAAGGTCCTTGGTATGACTTTGAAGTCTAGTTTCTGCTAGCTATTTCATTTAGTCTAAGAATAAAGAACGATAAAGAAGTGGTTTGTTTATTTTATTGCTCCATTTGGTAGGTTGGTAGCTCCTTTCACATGAACTAATTTAAAGAAGAATTGGTCATGCATGGTGTAACAGCAAAGGATGAACAATAGTCGGTGCATTTTGAAACTGAAACTTTTGTAGTTCACTGCTTGCTTCTGCCGTAAGATGGTCTGAGATACTTTTGTACCTTCATTTCGAAGAGTTAGATTAATTAGTCGAAACCATTTTGGATCAATGTAAAGGCATTCCATTCGTTCCTTAAAGATGAAGTTTACTTGTTTTCTATTTCGAACTGAACATCTCTTCCAGGAGCTATGCATTCTGCTTCACTGAGTGACAACAGAAATTCCTTTGTCCACCTATAACAACATTCAATAGTCACATGGAAGGCAAGAAGAATCTGTGTGTATAAAGCACATCTAGAAAGGATGATCCTGAAAAATCCTCAGAGGCATTACTCGTTGAACAGTCTGAATTGCTTATGGTTGATGTGATCCATACTTGTTAAACATGTCAGACTGTCTGGTAAGAGAACATTACCGGCCTGCCGGAAAAAGTTTCAGGATTTTGTTACCATAAAGTTAAACAGATGAGAAATTCATCAGATGAAGAAGTGTCAGCACCTCCTGTGCTAGCTGTTGCTTCAAGTGACCATTTTTGTGTTGCAAATGAGAGATGACAGTTAGAAACTTTGACTTAAACTGTTGGTTTTCCCTGTAGATAGGACATGTGCTCTTCTCCACTGATAAGCAGAAGAATCTTTGGTTGGAAACAACCCAAAATGAGATTTAGTTAAAAGAACATATTCTTTAGCTCTTATACTAAGCAAACTGGTTGTTCATGTTCTTATTCTTTTTCTTTGGTAGAGATCGTTTAGTTGTTTTAGTATTCTTTCGTATGTCTGCCATTTTCAGGGTGTATTTGTTTTCAGGTTCATTGATCTGATTAACGCTAAATCTGTCAAGTTTATGATTAGAATGACAGATCTTCATAAACAACTTAAAGCTGCAACATAATCAATCATGTAATCACTACAAATAATATTATTGACTCCATTGATGATCCATTAATTACACTACTAAATACAATTGATAAATCCATTGATGATCCACTAAAATCTTAAATACAATTGATCATGAAATGTAACCGACTAGCTATAGTGAGAAGAAAACAAAAATCACACAACTTTTCCTATGACCCTTCTGTATTCCTAGAAATAATTTACACCAAATCTCTGAAGCAGTATAAGAAAAAGGAACGTATACTGGTATACAAAAACTCAATCCCAGAACCAACTCTAAAACATTTGACACTCCAGGCTTCAATATTGCCCTTTCCAATGACCTTGAATCTGAATGAACTCTTTTGATCTGTATGCAACTATGAACTAAGAACCAACTACGATTTCAGACACCTAAAACCAAAACGAAGGTGCCCAAAAATCAAAACACACAAACTTTGAAGAAGTTCTCTAGCTCAACATGACAGACTTCTCCTCTGTACTCGTCTGTGTTGTGGAGGGTTTGGAAACCCACCAAACTCTTAAGCTCTTGTCAAGGCCTCCACTATACAGCATGAAACCACCACCGACACAATTCGGCGATGCTTGCAAACACTTGACTGGCCCTTCATGGCCGCTAATAACCCCAATTTTGGAAAGCTTCCCAAAAGCTTCTCTCTTCCAGATACCTATACTCTTATCTGCTGATCCACTACACAACATCTCCCCCATCAAACACATCGACAACACTGCCATTTGATGCGCTTTTGTTTCACAAACCAACTTCCAACTCCCAATTTGATCACCACCATTTGTACACCCTTCCCACCCCATCACAAATCCATCGGAACCGCCTCCATAGACCCATCTCCCATCCTCTGAAACCACCACCGAGTTAAACGAAACATCCTTATGACCCTCCAAGATACCCTTCAAGCAATGTGAGCTCTTGCCTTCTTTTCCCCAAGCCTTGATTTTTCCATCAGCAGAAGCAGAATACACAATCCCTTTACTTGCAGCCAACCCATTAATGGCATCGTCATGAGCCTTGATCGACTCCACGCACTTCAAATCCGAAACCCTCCACACCTTAAGGGTCTTATCCCAAGATCCAGAGTAAACCAACCCATTATAGAAAGCCAGACAAGAAATACTATCAGCATGTTCAATCCACAACCTCTTGTGATGCCTCCTCGTTTGAACATAGTTGCTTTGCTTCATGAACTTCCCCAAATAATCTTTCGTTGTAGGCAGAGTATCGACAAGCCTAAACACATTCTCCGAGCTCCGCGAAACCTTCCAAACTCTGATCCTGCTGTCTTGGTGCGCCGTGAAGACCTTGTTCCCAACGGTCACAACCGCCTTCACCGAGCCATCGCCTTGTCCGAACTTTGTGAAAGGCCTCAGATCAGGCTGCTGCCACACGATGATGTCTTTGCCTTGTGAAGCACTGAGGATGAACTCTCCGCATAAAGACAGGCACGAAATGGAGCCTTTGTGGCCGGAAAGGACAGCCAGTGATCGATAGGAGAAGAAGGACCCGGATAATAAGTGCGCCGTGCATGGAAACTGATGGTAGCTGATCTCGAAACGTGCCGAGGCCGGCGGGCTATCGTCGGAGGCGTCGCTGCTTGTTGTTGTTGCTGATGAGGCTGCAGAGAGCAAGGGTGTGACTGAGAGACGTTTGTTTTCTGAGAGAGTCATCATGGGATGATGAAACATTGTATACGTTAGAGAGAGAGAGAGAGAGAGAGAGAGAGAGAGAGAGAGAGCGGATGGAGGTAATGAAGGAGCTAGATTTGGTGATCGGGGGGCACATATTTAAAAGGGGGGAGAGGGGGAGGTGCAACGGCTAGTAGTGTTTGACATATCGGAAAGAGAGAAAGAGTATGAAGGATTTAATTAGTCGTGAAACTAAAAGTAGGTTTGGCTTGGAGGGACCACTGTACCACACACCATGTCTGATGCTTCTTTGAGCTGCATGTAGGGCCTTTTCTGCATATAAATCTTCTGAGGGTTGTTCGCTGACCAGTTCCACGTCTGGAACGAGCTGCAACCCTGCAACCATGGTTGGTTCTTAGAATATGTCTATCATCCCTACTAACGTGTCCTTTTTTCTATTGACTGAAGATTTATTCTCTTAAGATATATTCCTTTAATGAAGACCAAATTACACTATAACTACTATTTAGCTACTTGTGAGTCATCTCAGGTTTGACGGGTTGTGAATGAGAAATTAATTAATCTGAAGTTTAAGATTGAAGATTGAAGATTGAAGATTGTTACAAGTGAATAGTTCCACACGACAGTTTTGAATCTTACCATTTTAACAAAGACACAAAGTTAAAACCGTAACTATCTGGAATTCTAGATCGACCTGCTACAGAACCTCAATATATATCGTCAAAGCTAGATACCAAGTCGAGCTTTGCAATAGAAACCTAGGGATCGATCTAGGTATTGGAAAACAACAAGATTTGTTTGATGAATAAGTTATTGGTTGTTGTATGATAATAAACAAAAATTAAACAAACTAAGTTATATTACAACAAATATAAAAGTTGAACTCAGAATCTCTCACGAAATTAAACGGCTAGATCACCGCACCATAGTAAACAAGACACATGGCTCACTCGTTCCAAGGACCCGAAACGATGAAGACATAAAGGGACAGTCTCTAAAACGACTTGAATATGGAAATTTCTTCTGCAAATACCTACTGTGATCGACTCCACCTGGCTAACTAGATGAACCATTTCCTCATGTTTTCCTACGTTGACGAGAAAGCAAACATGCCTTGACACTTTCTCCCCTGAAACAGGGAAAAACCAATATAAATCTTAATTTGTTTCCACCATAGACCGGCCACTACTGCTATTCACTTCAATTTGTTGAAAAAGTTGCTAAGGTTCTTCCTTTACAACGATCATTAAATCTTGGCCATAGGATCAATGATGCGACAAAAGAAATGAGATGCTCGAATGTGATTTGGTTATGCTTCCTATTGGCGCTACTAAGTATGATCATTAGCTCACATGAATCACATTCCACACGCAAATCAACTACTTAATTCTGTTCTCTCTTCTCAGGCTAAGCTTAGTCTAAAGCTTTAGGTCTAAGTATATATATATTCTAGCACAAAAAAGTATATATATATATTCTTCGATCAAAAGCTAAAAGCTTTAGCTTTAGGTTTTAATATATTGGATCACCAGCTCATGGAAGTGACCCGTAGAGCAAAAACGTTACGTTGGCCCCTAATATTAAACATAGTTTATGCAAAATGGTCGGCTGCAAGTTTTTTGATCTTCTGAGTTAGAATAACAGGAATGACACGTTTACTAATTTGGAATGAAAATTTTCATGAATCGGTATCAACAAGAATTAATATCAACAAATAATCAATATGAGAATATTTCATTCAATTTTACTGTTTACTTTACTGCATAAGTATTCTTAGAGCAAGTCCAAGAGCTTCTTTATATTTTCTACATAATATGGAAGCAAAACTCAAAATCTCTAAAAATTTTGTATACCAAATCCAACAGTTTCCTTATTTTAAAGATTCGAATATTTATTATAACAACAATCCTCATTTATTACAATATAATAATAAGTATAAAAATATAAAAGTTTATTTTTTAGAATAAATTATGTTTTCTTTCTTATCTTTGAGTCTTGAAAAATGTGCAACATTCAATTCTTCTTTCCCTAAATATTTTTAGAGAATCTGTGAATATAGGGAAGCAAAGCTTCTCTTTAATCTCTTTCCCTATTTTAGAGAATGAGATAGGGAAGCTGTTGGAGTGGAAAATGACCCCATATTCCTTAAAATAGAGAAAATCAAACAATTTAGAGAATCTGTTAGACTTGCTCTTATAGCCTTAACTGACCATTTTGTTTTTAATTTTTTTTAAGGTGATAAAAGAAATACATGCAGATAGATTGGGGCATGTTGCTTCGAAGCTTATCTCTCTCTCCATCAGAGTGCCTTTATCAGTGGTCATACCATCGTGGATCTGATCTCTCTTCAGAATGTGTAAATCTCCTGGATCGAAAGACAAGTCTAGAAATGTTGCAATAAAATTTGACATATGGAAAACTTTTGACACAGCGGATTGGGGGTTCTTATTAAAGGTGCTTAGAGCATTCCGTTTCAAAGGAGCCTTTCTAGTGAGGACCCTTAAGTTGAGGACTTGGTGAGGATTTTTAGGCTTATCCCACCTTTCGATCTTATATCCACATCTTGACCGTTCAGTTTGTAGGTATTTATGAGTAGATCATTTTTGTAAATTTTCAGCCATATTGAAAATCGTTAAGACATTCATAAGTGTGATTTACCAATTATGAACTTGAACGGTTCATGTTTAACATATTTGGTTCGTTCATTCATTTGATCTAGTTTGTTACCTCAACGATCACTGATTTGGCTGAAAATTTGTAGAGTTGATCTACACATATAGACTTAAAAATTGAACGGATGAGATGCCAAGATGTGATCGAAAAATAGGTTTTTTAAATCATAAACCAAAAAGTCTTCACCAAGTCCTCAACTTAAAGGTCCTCACTAGAAGGGTTCCCTCCGTTTCAATATAACCTTTGTAAAGTTTTTTTTTTGGTCTAAAATGATAAAATAGTTCGGGGTTCACATCCAAAACCAATTGGCAATAGGTGGAGAAACCCAAACTAGCTTTTATAAACCCACAGACAAAGTCTCATATTCCCGATGTGGGATTTATATCTCAACATGCCCCCGCACGTGTGACGAATTTTCAAGCCTAACACGTGGACAACATTTGAGATAACTTGAAGTTCGTGTGACCGTTACGCATTCACACGTGGACGTGGGTAATCTGCTCTGATATCATGATAAAGTAATATGAGGTTCACATCTAAAACCAATTGGCATTGGGGGGAGAAACTCAAACTCTTATAAACCCACAGGCAAAGTTTTATATTCCCGATGTGAGATTTATATTTCAACATGAAACCTTTGTAAAATTCATTGGTAATATTTTGCGTTCAACATTTCTTTCCATAACTGTGAATGACAAGGGTTGTGGCTACTTCAATTGCTCCAGGGTGTCCGTCAGGGGGACCTGCTCTCTCCTTTGCTTTTCTGTTTTGCGGAGGAAGTTCTTAGTAGAGGGTTAACTTCTTTAGTCGACAGGAACAAGATTAAATGTGTTTCGGGCTCTCATGGGTATTTCTCCTCATTCACATGTTCTCTTTGCTGACAATGTTACGGTTTTCCACTTTTCCTTCAGAGCAACTCAAATCATCTACATAATTAATGAAATTTATGGATAAGTATGCAAAGGCCTCGGGCCAAGTAGAAAACAAAGAAAAGTCAAGTGTGTACTTGGGGAAGTATGTAGTACGTACCTAGGCGGATTGTGTTCCTCGAGCCGCATATGTATCTTTTTATTTATCTTACGAGCATAAGCCGAACCAACTAAAAACCGGGCCGAATACAATTCGAACATCCCTAGAAGTTGCGGTATGAAACATTTTTCCCAAGTAGTTATTAGTAAAACCCCTAAAGAGTAATTGAAAAAGTCGGCGGTTAAACTGGTCTCACATCCGTGGAGTCGTAAGATATGAGACAACTCCTCTCCTTGGACGGGAACGCAAGTACCGAGTTCATTTGCTGCTCTTCTCCAGCCACTTCCAAGTTGTCATTTTCCATTTTCGGTTCTTTCCAAGTTCTCATTCATTTTCTCTCTTCTGGGAAACCACTTTGCCTACACAAATGCAATGCTCAAGCTTTGCAACCGGCTGTTGGGTATGTTTTGAATTCTTGTGTTAATTGGTCCAACTTCATCTTCATGTCTTTCTGAATACCAAGTAGCTGGAAATTGGAAAACGTTGTTAGAAATTTGCGGAGTTGCTTGGTTTGTAGCGGAGTTTGATTGTGACAAGGAATAGAGGAAGGGATGAGTGCTACGGCTGATGGGGTCAAGTACTCACCCGACTGGTTGGTTAAACACTCAATTGTTTCTGTTGAGGAGAAGCTCGACGATCTTCGGCGTTTAATGGGCAAAGCTGAAGGTGATCCGGTCCGGATAGTTGGCGTAGGGGCTGGAGCTTGGGGGAGTGTGTTTGTTGCAATGTTGCAAGATAGTTATGGACACTTAAGAGAGAAGGCCGTGGTGAGAATATGGAGACGATCTGGAAGGCCTGTGGATAGAGCCACAGCTGAGCATTTGTTTGAAGTCATCAATTCAAGAGA
Organism: Fragaria vesca subsp. vesca; assembly: GCF_000184155.1. Taxonomy (NCBI): domain Eukaryota; kingdom Viridiplantae; phylum Streptophyta; class Magnoliopsida; order Rosales; family Rosaceae; genus Fragaria; species Fragaria vesca. The sequence continues at coordinate 14,133,122 of NC_020496.1, forward strand.
AGATGTGTTGAGGAGGCTGATCAGGCGCTGTGCTTATTTGAAATATGTCGAGGCCAGATTAGGGGACCGGACACTTTTTGCGGATGAGATATTGAGAGATGGGTTCTGTCTGAATATGATTGACACTCCTCTTTGCCCTTTGAAGGTTGTCACCAATTTGCAGGAGGCTGTGTGGGATGCTGACATTGTGGTGAATGGGCTGCCTTCAACTGAGACTAGTGTTGTGTTTGAGGAGATTAGTAGGTATTGGAGAGATAGGAAGACAATGCCGATCATAATTTCTCTTTCAAAAGGTGTTGAAGCTGAATTGGTGCCTGAACCGCGGATAGTTACTCCCACTCAGATGATCCATCGAGCAAGTAAGGCTGATTCCCATTTTGTTGCTTTAATATTTAGTTTTAGCAATTCTCTTTGGTCATTGATTATCTCTTCTCGGTCTAATTTGTTTGGTATTTTCAGCTGGTGCTCCTGTTGAAAACATTCTCTACCTTGGAGGACCCAACATTGCCTCAGAGATATACAACAATGAATATGCTAATGCTCGGTTATGTGGAGCTGAAAAGTGGACAAAGCCAATGGCCAAGTTTTTAAGGCAGCCACACTTCATTGTGTGGGACAATGGTGACCTTGTTACTCATGAAGTTATGGGTGGCTTAAAGAATGTCTATGCGATTGGAGCTGGTAAGATTCAGTCTCATAGCTTAGTACAACCTGAACATGAGTAAAAAAATTTAAACAGAAAATACAAGGTAACAGAAATAACAAGGTATACAAGATGGTATTTTATGAAAGTGCTATATTGTGATGTAAGAGGTTCCTTTTCTTAATGCTCTTAGTTTAGGAATACCTTCCTTGCTGTGCATTTTACATACTGTAATAACTGTCTTTTAGATGCTGTAGATTCAGTGAATTGAGAACTGGAAAAGGATTACATCTGATCAGACCAAGGGATTAGAAACGGTTGAGACTTGAGAGTAACACCATTATCCCTTAACTATTGAGTGTTTACCCAGAAGCCAAGAACTCAACTTTTTTCCTTTATATATATTCATATATGAAATTGGACACTTCAAGTTGTTGTAAGGAAAAGATTCATGTTCATAGTCCAGTTATTTGGGTCAAGACTATCTGATGATTCTTGCTAGACATCCTTTGCAGATAAAACCTAAGTTTATTTTTAGATGTCTGCTTTTGTACTGCATGTTTTATCAGGAATTGAGGATGTTTCTTTCTTGCTAATCCTGTATTATTTTCCTTTGTTTATGGGACTTTTATACTTTGATTATTGTTGTATTGTTTCTAATAAATTTATTTGGCTTAATCTGTACATGAAATTTTGAATTATGATTCAACAGGAATGGTAGCTGGGTTAACCAATGAGAGCGCCACCAGCAAATCTGTATACTTTGCACATTGTACATCAGAGATGATATTTATCACTCATTTATTGGCAGAAGAACCAGAGAAGCTAGCAGGACCTTTATTGGCTGACACGTATGTAACCTTGTTGAAAGGTCGTAACGCATGGTATGGACAAAAGCTGGCCAAGGGGGAGTTAAACCTTGAAATGGGTGATAGCATCAAGGGGAAGGGTATGATTCAGGTATGAATCTCAATCATTTTAAATAGAGACAAAGAAACAAACATGAGTTTTTTTAGGACTGAACATGAATTGATTGGTGATCCAAATGGATTTTAAAAAGGGAGAGATGAGGAAGGGTATTGAATACTTAAGAATTCCTTTAATTAAATTGTATTACTTGTGTAAAGACATCAGGGCTTCGGCTAGGGAACATAACAATATTGGGAAGCATGCCAGGTAGGGGTCATAAGAGTGGTCTTGCCTGTGTTTTACTCCCATGTGATAGCCTCCTCATAGTACCTCCCAGGTAGTTTCTAGAGTTTCCAGTCTCCTAAAGATAATAGGGTTTGGCCGGAAGCCCCAGTTTTGAGCCCTGCCAAGTGGTTTTGTGGGATTTTTTGGTATGTAAAACAAAATAAAGTGAAGGTTACCCGAGTTGTGCAGTGGTCAAGTTCTATTAGCAAGTGAATTCAAAGTTAAAATTTAGAAATTTTACAATCAGTTATCCCAACAAAGTTGCATTGTCTAAATCTTCAAGGTGTGAGAAAATGTACTCTGGGCAGCTATTTGGGAACATTATTTTGGTTGGGCCTTGCTGACTCTGCAGTAGGAAGTTAGAGCTCGGTATAATTGTAGAGACTGAAGGATCGTATGAGATGTGTAATTCCTTGGTGATTGAAGTTTATATCTGGATTCAAACCCCAATGAACCATTGTGGCCTTGTGGGAGAACTGTTTCACACTTTCACAGTTCCATTACTGATGAATCTACAATTTTATCTTTTCAATTCATGTTTCACAAGCTATTCACGAATTTGTTGGGTTCCCTCTACCTCTGGCACTACTCTTGAATGTATGAGTCTGCATTTTGTTTTTTTGTCTGACTTCTTTTTCTTTGTTTTCATTTAATTTTATGTTATTTTTTGTTGTGTGGAATGATCATCTCTGTTTGTAGTAAGATTAACTGCTTAATTAGAAGACCATAATCATTCTGATGATTTAGTATAGTCAACTCACCATCTATGGATGATAATTCCTTTTCTATCTTTCAGGGAGTCTCTGCTGTGAAAGCATTTTATGAGCTGCTTAGTCAGGCCTCTTTAAGTGTCAAACATCCTGAAGAAGACAGGCGCATTGTTCCTATTCAGCTTTGTCCTATCTTGAGGATTCTATATAGTATACTAATAAAAAGGTAAAACTTTTTTCTTTTCAAAGTGAAAAAGTACTGTAGCATGAATTGCATGGATCAAGTCGGTAAGTTGGATTAAACAACTAATACATTGCTCTATCATGATGTTAATTAGTATAAGAAGTGTAATTGAATTCTGTATGATTGTGTGCATAGGGAGTTCCCTCCTGAGGCTATTCTTGAAGCTTTAAGGGATGAGACAATGCATGACCCTCGGGAGCGTATTGAGATTGCACAAACCCATGCTTTTTACAAGCCATTTCTTCTTGGTCAGCAGCAGCTTCCCTCTAAATAGCAAGAAGTGTTGGCATAAAAATCAAAATAGCATTTTCTGTCTGGTGGTGATTGTATCTGCAGAATGCCTGGGTACATATGGTCACTACTGTTGTGTATTGTTTAAAGTTGGTGTAGATATATTGAAATCTTTCCTTCCAACTTAAATACGTAAAGCTTTAAAATATACAAAAGCATTTAGTTTTGAGGTATTGACGATTTGTTTACCTATCTTGTGCTTTGCAATTGAGTTATGAGGAATACAAAAAGACTCGAAGTAATGGTAAAAGGAGGAATACAAAAAGACTCGAAGTAAGGGTAAAAGCTTCTCTATATATTCATACTCTCTTGTCTGTTCCTTCCATTTTTGGAACTTGAGAAGCCAATGGGTTCTCTTCGCAAGCATCAAACATTTTCTTCCACCACTCCCCAATTTTTCCAGATAATTTTGGAGGACACTTCTAGAGATATCAAAATTGTATGTTGGTCTTCCTCTTTGCATGCATTTTGGATATATATGATTGCATGTTCTTTTCTTTAGCTTGACGTACTTGTTTTGTCAGAGAATTCCAAAGAAATTTGTCATGAAATATGGACAAGATGTATCAAATTCAGCTCGTCTTAAGCTTCCGAGTGGTGCTGAATGGCAAGTGGAATTGACAAGGTGCAACGGTAAGGTTTGGTTTGAAAAGGGTTGGCCAGAGTTCTCTAAGTTCTTCTCTTTAGACTACGGTAACTTCCTAGTTTTTCGATATGAAGGGAATTCTGTATTCCAAGTATGCATATTTGATAGAACTGCCACAGAAATCGATTACCCCATAGCAATGCCCGGGATGGAAGAGACGGATCATGAAGATGAAGAAGGTGATGATATATCTATTGAAATCTTGGAGGATTCTCCACTGGTACCCCGCCCGGAAGTTAAGAGGGAGAAATCTCCATTACCATGTCCTCCATCATACAAAAAAATGAGAACAAGTTGGAGTGATAAAACAGTTGAGACGATGTCTGAAAATGATGTCGGAGGCTCATCGCCTACACGAAAATGCTTAAATAGAACACTTGAGGATCTTGGGGAGTTTCAATCACTGAATAATGATGAGAAGGCTCGAGCGCTTTTGGGTGCTGATGGTTTTATATCTGAAAAGGCTCACTTCAAGGTTGTCATGCAACCTTCATATGTTCAACAAAGTTATTTGGTAAGAAAGCTTATTGCTAGAATTATATATTAACGTACATATACACTCTCCAAAATGTTTCCATGATGTCGATCATCTTACTGTTTCAGGGTTTGCCAGCGAAATTTTTTAAGGAAAATCAAATCAAGGCCGCTGCTTATGTCACCCTTCGGGTTTCAAACGGAAAAACTTGGTCAGTGAAGTTCAATTATGAACAATCAAAAGCCACACTCCAGCATGGTTGGCTTGCATTTGTAAAGGACAATTGTCTCAAAGTCGGTGATGTGTGTGTCTTTGTCTTGATTAAGGACATTAATCTTTTATTTCAAGTTGAAATTTTCAGGGCTACAATCTTCCCCGTGCTAGCAGGTAATTACATTACACATTAACTCACTATGCAGTTACTGAGCTCCATATATATCTGCAAAACTTGCACTTATGTTTTTGGTTTTCTCGAGTGGCAGGGCATAGTAGAGGAGCAGCTGTACATGTAGAAGATAATAGAAGCTCAATGAAAGTGGAATCTGATTGCGGCATGGACTGTGGTATGGCTTCTGTTAATCCTTCTCCTCTTGATATTGGTAAGCATATATATGATTGTATGAATATGAAGTACATCATTTCCTAAATCAGGGATAAGGATTATATTTGATAATTGATCGTTGGCTTCAACGTTTTCTGTAGGCAATAAGAACAAAGGATCAGAAACTAGTGGGGAAGTTGCTGAAAGGCATTGCTCATTTTTGAGGGTTCCTAGGGATAACCTCGAAGCAGCCAGCAAGTTCATTCCAAAAAATCCCTTCTTTCGAGTCACTATTAGGGCTTATCACCTTGCGAGGTCAGGTGTGGTAAGTATAGTCATCGGCTACATATTCATGGACTCTTTAGTTATTTATTTGTTCGATCAACAGCTAGCTAGGTTACTATAAGTTACTGATTTACTATACATCCCTTTTTTTTATGCAGAATGTACCAGCCAATTTCATGAAGAAATCCATAAAGCGACTACAGGAGAAACAAACAGTGATGCTTCAAGTTAAAAATAGTTTATGGCCTGTGAATTTGGTACCTCGTACTCAAGGATCAGCTGGCAGACTTTGTAGTGGTTGGATAACATTTGCCAGGGAACATGATTTGAAAGAAGGTGATGTTTGTGTTTTTGAGCTTATGGAGATGAAAGCCAATAATATTGTACTGGAAGTTCACATTTTTAGATGTGATTAGGGCTAGTGTACGTCCTTTTGAGGAGTTCAACAATCACATTTTGGTATCCTATAGTTTTTTTATGTGGATTTAGGTTCTGTGTTTGTTCATGAATCAATATGTACGGTCATTATATTACGAATATGATTTTTATGTTCTTCTAAAAACATGTGGACATTTGAGCCCTTTGGAGGGCAATAATGCACGAGCAACGTTCCCGACCAGCCATGACAGTGATCAATTTGAAGGAGAGGAAGGCATATGTTGAAAGAGGACCAGAGAGAGCAGTCTCGATCCATTTTGTTCCATGCAGTAGTAGTGCTTCCTACATTCTACAATCGAGATGATGCCATGGCATCATTAATTCTTTCTGGATCAATTTCTGAAGGGAAGGTCATGTGTGTAGAATTACAGAAACGAAGTGAACAAGCAGCAAAGAAAGAAAAGCTAGATCAAAGATTTGATGATCAAATTACAATTCTTGAATGAAAGCTACAATATTTGTGGAAAATTATTGCAAGCTTATCTTCGTTTAATCAAGTACTCTTCACTTAATAATTAAGATCGAGGATTACTATATATTCTAATTGACTTTTTAGTTTATGGTTTAAGATGGAGGATTACTATATCAAAATTCTGAGATCTCATCCGTTTAGTTTTTAGGTGGGCGGTTTAAATGGGTGGATAACCACCCACCTAGTGTGGTAAAGTTGGTCAAGCTACTTAGTATCGAACCCCCATGTTAAGAATTTGAGTCTCAACTCCCATCAGCTTGTGGCCAACAGGTTTGAAGTGGTTTCGATTTGGCGTCTACGACAGAATGTTAGTTTGACTTTGCTGAGATACTCTCGTAGGCCTCGGTCTTATCTAATACTTTATCAACAAACTTACTCTTGTTTGGTCTGAACATAGTCTTCTTTGGTAATCGAAACTGATAAAACTAAAATATTCATTATAATACCAAAAATCTCAAAAGCAATATAATATGTTTATACTGAAAAAATTTCAGTTTTTTTTGTTTTGTTTTTTTTGACATATTTTGGTTGGTAATCAATGTATTACAAATTACAACCAAAAGCTTTTTCTTGATAATAATAAAAGAGAAATTTTAAATACACACCCCTAATATCTTAATACACACCCCTTACTTAATATATCACCTATCAAGTTTTTCATTTCAGTATTATACTTAATACACATCCCAAACTGCCTAAAATACCCTTAATTTATGAAATATTCTATTATTTAATATAATTAATGTATATTTACCATTTGGTACTTCTTTTTACATATTATTTCGTCTAATTTTTGCTAGAAATTTTTTGTTATCATCATTCAATTTATAATCAAATGATTATTGTTATATCCCAACTCCAAATCACCAATACAAGTTTTCAAAATTCACAAGCTAGTAGAACTGTAAAAGTACAGTAGCTATTGAACATAGATAGCTAGTTATTTGATAAAACATGTCATGATAAAAATGCAGCACTTGACAATATGATATGCAAGATCAAACTAAAGCTGATACAGATACAAAAAAAAAAAAACTCAAATGAATTGTGGAGAAGAGTTGGGGTTAGGGGAGAAGACATGCTTTTGACGATTTTATAGTAGAAGACGTTGAAAAAGAATACTTCTAGAGCTATTATTTTTTTTAATAATAGATGTATGTTTTGGTCATTTAATTTACCTATAAAATCTCAATAGAAACATAAAATAATAAAGGTGTGTATTAAGATATTAAAAGTGTGTATTTAAAATTTCTCATTAATAAAAATAAAAAAAATTGTAAAAAGTAAAGATTCGAGGAGTGCGTCACAAAAGGGGCAGATAGAGGGTCTCAGTCTTGCTCTTGGGAGAATAGCGAACGCAGCGGTGAAGGCAGACGCGAAGAGTTGAGAAGAAAAGCGAAGATGTCACTGGTGGACTACGCATCTTCAGACGACGACGTTTCGGAGGAGGAAGACGATAAAAACAAGGAAAACGAGCCAGCACAAGCACCCATGGAGGAGCCCCACCCTCCCTCTCGTTCTCAACCCCAGTAATTCTTCCTTCTACTTCGCTTCTTGTTTTCACAAATTTCACTTCTTTCTTTACTACCCATGAAACGTTTTCATAATATTTGCATTCCTTTCATGAATGCTTTGGATTTTGTGGGTTGAGGGTTCTCAGAAAGATGCATACTTTAATTAGCTCAGCTTGGTAGAACTGCTTTCAATTTTCATATTTTATTTTCAAGTAATAGGGCTTCTTGGGTTACATGACTGCCACATTTACTGTAAAGCACCACTGAAGTAATCTACAGATAATGTTAGATGCAAGAATAATTATTAGAGTGGTCGATGTTGGTAAGTAAGTACCAACATCAATGAATGTGGGCAATCGGGTTGCACACGCGTGAGGATTACGAGTAATTGCAGTGAATGTGGGCAAATGTATTTGGGTTTTGATGTAGGACATTCTGCCTGTTTATGTTACTACAGTCATCCTGTTTTTGTAGATAGATGACTAGGACTGTATAGTGCAAATGTGTCGCAGACTCGTAGACTAATGAGTCTTTGGGGTTTTCTATCGGGGATGAGACTTGTAGAAGCTGAGTTTGACTTCCAATTTCTTGGATTTAAAAGAGGGCTGTTTCTTTTCTTTTTCTTTACTGTCTATATATATAAGAATTTCATGGCAGGAAAGTAGTCATAATGATTTTGATAAGTTTCTGATGGGTTGCAAGTAATTTGGTATTTTTTTTTCTGTGTTATAGATCTGTTGTTTCATCGTATCAGCGGCCTGAAAGTGCTGCCCATTTATCAGCTCCATCGGTCCAGAAACTTCCAGATGCTTCACAACTCTTTGATTCTCCTGACTTCTCACCCAATATGATGAGTGGTAGCTACCATTCTTCTCATGTTGGAGGTGAAAGTGCATCACGCAAAAGAGAGTCAAACTCAATTGCTTCCTCTATTCCCCGCAGTAAAGTTCCTAGAGGTAATTTGCCCCATTCCAGGAATGTTCCAGATACTCTTGGTGGGATGCTGGTTCCACCTCAGCTTAATGGAAGGTCAGTTTATTAATGTTTGAAGTACATCCGAGTGTTATTTGGTATCTGAGTTTTGTGCACTTTTTCTTCAATTGTTTGCACATGAACATATAGTCATGTTCTTTTGCATGCATGTACACATTACTTGATGAATTTACATCACAAGTTGCATTTTTACCGTACTAAGTGATTTTCTTATCATCACATGTAAAAATTAACTCTAGCAGAGCCCACCTATTCTATTTCGGGGCCTATATCTTGTTATATATGCAACTGGTGGGAAGTAGTTTAACTACAACCCTGTTTTGTTGTTCTTAATAACACATATAGTAATGTGAAGGGATACTCTGGTTGTACAGGATTTGAACATCACAATGGACTGTAATTACAGTCAGGTGGCGTTCCTCTCTTTTTGGGAAAAGAAAAACAGAAAAATTGATATTATGCAATTTTGGAAAGCCAACAGACTAGTCATATAAACATAGTGGGTACTGTGAACTCATGTTTACCCCAGTCATTTGATGAGGATGGTATAAATCAGCTTTTAGATAGTTCGCTTGTAAATCCTTGGATATGTATATAATTGGGCTCGAACGACTGCTATGCACACCAGCACAGCATTATTGGGGATTGTGCACTACATAAATGCTGAATAGTTTGTGTTTGTATTTTGTATGACACTGAAGTCATGAATATTAGCTGTAGGTGCATTTTCCGGTCACCACCACTTCAAAATCTGTGTAGTGGTGACTGGATTTTGGATCTTATACTGAACTTGTGGTTCATATAGGTGATGCCATGACTATATATAGATTGGTAGATTTGAGTATTTTATTACTTTTAGTCACTTATCTGTATCAGTCCAATCCGGTGAACTTTCTGAACTGGGTCTTCATAATAGGACATAATTAACCTTGGACATCTTAAATTATGAATCGAGGGCAAAGGAGTGCTTCAATCAGACATTTCTTTGTTTCCTCAAAGCATTTCCATAGATTTGCCAATCACTTGGTAGGTTATGTACACGAGAACCAATTGTACATGTGCATCATGTGCCAGATATATAATACTTGTGCCTTCGATGAATGGACTGTATTTATGTGGGATAGAGTATTGAACAACAGTTGTGATCTTTTGTCAAAGTATATACTATATACGTGAGAAAACCTATCTGTACTCAATTTGATTTAATCAAATGAGTTGGTTCCTCATCTCCTCCACACTAGTTTTGCAACTTCTTGGGGGTGCAATGTGAATTCTGTTTAACTGCTCTTTAATTATAGGATTCACTGATTTGTCAAGTTTTCTCTTTAGTTTTGCATCAAAAAATGGTGCTGCACCACTATTCGGTCATATCTGATTTTTGGGACAAGCACATTCTTCATGGGACAGCTCTTATGAAATTCTTGTTTTTGTGTTTGTTTTTGTTTTTGTTTTTTGTTTTTATTCTTTTTCTGTTCTTCGGCCAGAATAGTATTTCTAATTTTTAGTAAGTTGAGTAATGCTCATCAGCTGTTTCCGTGTTGGTTTCAGGAGCAATGTTGTCACAGAAGATGTCAGCAAGCTATTTGTCAAGAAGCCAGTTGGCGGTTCACCACAGTAAAGGATATCATCTATGTGTGAGACTGAGGGGTGTGAGACTGAGGGGGTAGTTGTAGTCTTAGATAATGACACTATCATATCTGACTGACTTTTGCTTTTGTAAAATGTCAAGAATATTAGAGAACCCTTTTATTATATTTACATATTAGACTCTGGACAATGTGCTACAATATTTGACGTGTTACTCGCTTGATGAACTATTACATTGTAGCATCATCGAGACAATGACATATCCCAAGTTTTCAGCTATTAATGATAGATTTTCATCTATAAGCACTTATGAAGTGAATTTTGGAACTTTTCTCAATTTATGGTCTCTTTGTTGCTCACTCTTATTATTTTCCTTCGGAATATCTCCCAAACTTGCACCTGATAAACAAGCCTCCAGGGTATGTGCTGATTGCTCGTACCTCCATGCCAGACTGCAAATCTCTACTCCTTCAAGGTCTCAATAGTATAAAGCTTATTAGACCCGGACCCCTGTTGGGTATTATGAACAGGCAGACATCAATCTTATCGGACCCAGATGTTGGCCAATTCCCAGTGACTACATCCCAGTTATTACTTACAATCCACCAGAACCCAATAATTGAACTCTAACCAAGTTTCAATCTTTCCCTTCATGTATAGAGGACAAACCCAGTTGATGGCTGCCTAACTGGGAATTGCCATTACCAAAAAAAAAATGGGAATTGCCAACTTTGAATTTCCCCATATGTTTGACAATTGTGAGGGAATGGAATCCTCTTGAAACCAGGAATTTTATTGTTACAGTAATGGAACGAAGACACGTGTCCTGACTTTCCTATTCTTTCAATTCTTCCCAACTTGTAATAGGAAAAAAATTAAAATCTTATTTTTAATTCGCGTTTTCCCTTTTTATTTGGGATACATCAGAGTATAAATCAGAGGGATTCCAGTGAAACACTGCACAGTACGAGCAAGAAGCTAGATAACTACTTGCCACCCGAAAACTACACAGTACTAGCTGCTAGCTAAGTTTTTTCTCTGTTGCATATACATTCATAGTGCTAGCAACACGATAGATCCATATATGGCTGTTCCTCCTTCTCCTAATAATAGAAACATGGAACTGTTGCCCGATCAGAGGAGGGCTCGTAAGAAGATGTATCAAGATCGAAAGATGAACATATTCAAAAAGGGTGAGGAGCTTTCTATACTATGTGGTATTGATGTCCTTGTGATCCTGTTCCAACCAACTGACAAGAGTAGTACTGCTCAGCCTGCTGCAGAGACTTGGCCTAAAAATCCCACAGAAGTCAAACGCATTATCCGCAGATACAAGGAGAAAACTGCCTCCACTCATGCTTCATCTCATAGGACAAGCCCCCTGACAATCAGAGGTACTACTAGTACTCCATCTTCATCTTCATCTTCACCTCAAAGTGTACCAGAGAAGAGAAAATACATAAACTTAGATTTGTCTTTGTCCGGTTTTTCTGATTCACGAACAAAAGTGTTGAAAGAGGACAAGGGTAAGAAGAATTTGCATGTTCAAGATGATGATGAATACATAAATCCACAAGAGGCCTGCATGGATATGCAGTTCAAGCATCCAACAATCTGGGATCATGCTGGCAGAGGTGAATTATACGACCACGGGGCATTGATGTTTGAATATGATGATCATCAGGCAAAACTTGCTTCATTGGAAGCTAAGCAAAAAGCTATAACAGAAAGAATTGCTTCTTTGCAGGCAGCTCATGCTTAATTTCTTTTACTTAGATGGCATGGATGATTTAGTTCTAATGTGAACTTAGTTCTTCTATCACAATGTAATATCTCTAGTTATAGTTTCCTCATTGTAAATAACAATCCAGATATAAAGCATACATTTAAAGTTCAAGGCTGGCACTTTTTCTTTTTGAGAATGTTCAAACTTCAAAGGCACATTTCTGATTCACCTTGTACCATATTCCTAACTCAATATAATCAGGTCGTAATTCTAATACTATCATGTCACAACATTCTCAATACTGAGAGATAAATATATATATATATATATATATATGAGAGTAGAATGTATAAATGTTAATCCAAAAATAGTTTCTGCAAATTCCTGCCCCAAGAAAATAGTTCCCAGCTAATTAAAGTATATCAGTAAAATTCAAATCATTATCACCAAAACGGAAAAAAAGTACAAGATCAATTTCCACCTGACCTATGGAAAAGAAAGTACAACCACATTAATCTGCAGTGGTCTAGAAAATTGCTATGTAAGCATGCCATGAAATGTGAGATATTGCTTCCAAGGTTCTGTACAATGATCTCTCAGAAGTAGACAACTTGTTTCTTCATGCCAGCTCAGGGCCACGGAGGAGAGGTTCGTGGATATCGTCGTGATCCTTAGCATCTTGTTTCCTTATTAAGACAGGAATGCACTTCAAGACAACGGCGACCAGTAAACTTACGGCTCCAATCAAGACGCTTGCTAACCACAACTCCCAGCTCAGTGGAACTGTTTGAGCAAAAGTGCCCAAAAATTCAATTATTAGGATTTGGAACACTACTGTGCAGATCATGACTACCATGAAAGTATAACTTTGAAACATCCCTCCGAACACATTGATTTTCTCCATATCACGGCTGTTTATCTCATTGAATACCTGACATGCATTATTATGAAAGGTAAAACGTTCAATGAGAAGATTTTAAAACAGAAAAGTAGTTTCCTATTCCTTCTTCCCCTTCTATATTTCTCAACTTATGAGTAAATAAAACAGGAACGAATGAAACTACTTTTAAGAAACTATCATGATTAAGCTGGGGACAAGCAAAGAGAAAACAAAGGATCAGTAGACAGTACCTGGCAAAATACAAAACTGTTGAATATGAAGGTCTTGAGAGTAGAACTTGCTTTCGGACCGGTGATAGTTAGAAGACGCATACCACAGAAATTAAGAACCAGAAGGACAGTAATTTGATAGATACTCTGACCAATGATATTCCTCCACATGATCCCAGTGATGAAATTAGTATTCCTTCCAACTGGAGGTCTTCTCATAAGGCCATCATGTGGTGGCTCTGTAGCCAGTGCCAAAGCACCAAGAGTATCCATGATCAAGTTTACCCAAAGCATTTGAACAGCAGTGAGAGGAGCCGATCCTGAATGATTTATCATGTGCATTAGTTAAAGACCAAAATATTTCTGTAATTGTTGAAGTTTAGGATAACATGAACAAACCTGAGACGCATGCTGATACAAAATTGAGCATCAGAGCGACAATGTTAACCGTTAACTGGAACTGAACAAACTTTTGGATGTTGATATAAACTGCACGGCCCCATCTTGCAACATTCACTATACTTGTAAAGTTATCATCCATTATGATAACATCAGCATTTTCTTTCGCAACCTGTGAACAGGCAGAAGATGTTGAGCCTAATATTTAAATAAAGAGCGTTCCATCTGATAAAATTTCTATATATGCGCTTCTTATGACTACAATTAAACATTAACATATGAAAAGTACATTTATAACTGGGTGGACCTTTCTGGATTAAATTAAAGACTTAGTAAGAAGACCATAAAATCGTCATATTCGTTGTTAATGTATTGCAGAAACTACTTAATTTTCTGCCTAGATATGAATCAAAGAACGAAAAATGAAGCTCTTCTGTATCACACTAGTAAAACACACACACATGAGTACAAGTATTGACTTGACGCGGAGGAAGCAGAAGAAAAACCTTGTTCTTACTAATTTTGTGTAGATCGACGTCTAAATACATCGACATTCATTTAAAAAAAAAACAGTTCAATTCAAAGACTCCCTTATAAGAGTTAGGCATTTATACATACAAGACTGTCAGATGAGGTAGAGATCCGTAACAAACCTCTGTACCAGCTATACCCATAGCGAGGCCAATGTCTGCCTCATGCAAAGCAGGAGCATCATTAGTCCCATCACCAGTTACTGCCACTACATCTTTATGCACATTCCTCAACTGCTTCACTAAAGTGTGCTTGTCCAAAGGCAAGGATCGTGCCATCACCTGCACAAACCAATTTTTAGATATCATGATCTAGGAACCATCTTTTTTTTCTTTTTTTTTTTCTAAAAGAAGGGAGCCTAAGATAGTTAGATGCTAAGTTGCTACAGCAAGTGAAAAACTAAAACCTGCAGTTTTGGGATAATTTCTGCCATCTCTTGTTCGTTCATTTTTCGGAAATCTGGCCCTTCTATAGCTAAACCATCTTCTGTCAAAATGCCACACTCTTTAGCTATGGCTTTAGCTGTATTGATATTATCACCAGTGACCATCCGCACAGTGATCCCAGCATCTAAACAAGTCTTCACTGCTTCCCTCACGGCAGGGCGCACAGGATCCTTAATTCCCACAACAGCTATTAATATATATCCATCTTCAGGAATACTTTCCGCACCAGAGGGGCTCTCTATATCCTTGAAAGCTACGCATAGAGTTCTTAAAGCTTCACAAGCAAAACCATTTATGACATCAGATATTTTGTTTCTTTGCTCTTCAGACAAAGGCAAAGCTTCACCATCAGTATTGACAACCTTGTCACACATTCCTAAAACTATTTCTGATGCGCCTTTGCAGAATGCTCGAGACATATCACTACCAGGAAGAGCCACTTGCACTGACATCTTTTTTTTTATTGAATTGAATGGTTCCACCATATCTATCTTATACTTCTCACTGAAAGATTTAAAATCACCTCCCAGAAGCATGCCAAATTCTACTATTGCCATCTCTGTTGGAGTACCTATAATACTATTTTTCCCATCTTCCCCTTTTACTACCTCTGAGGTTGTATTCAGAAAGATAGACTGCAAGAGGAGGTTATAAACTTTTTCAGACACTGACTTCAATACATCTTTGTCCTGAGCACTCTTGGCTTCGTCACAGATCCATATCTTATTCACCACCATATGATTTGTTGTCAAGGTTCCCGTCTTATCTGTGCAAATACAATTAGCGGATCCCATGGTCTCGCATGCTGAAAGATGCCTCACAAGTGCCTTATCACCCATTAGTTTTTTCATTGCAAAGGCAAGACTCAGTGTCACTGCTAGAGGAAGCCCCTCAGGAACAGCAACAACTATTATGATAACTGCAGTAGAGAAATAATTCAAAAGTGCTGATGCATCATTCATAGACCAGTTCGTCATGTCATGGTGTATTCCCTTGTTAACTAAGTACCTCGTAGTCAGAACAACAAATGTAAGAGCTGCAAATGCCAAACCAATTTTTCCAATAATGGTTGCAACGCCATTGAGTTTCACCTGTAGTGGTGTCTCATTGTCTCCTCCCTCACTCAGAGTAACCATTAGCTGTCCCCACTCAGTCCTCATACCAACTGATGTAACTAGCATTTTACCAGAGCCATCTTGCACTTTGGTTCCTCCAAGAATAAAAGGTCTATCTTGATTTATGTCCACCGGCTCACTCTCACCTGACAAGCTTGATTCATCGATTTGTAAGCTGTGGCCTGATATGAGAAGGCCATCAGCTGGAACTTGATCTCCAATTGAAAGATGAACAACCTCTCCAACTACCAAATCGTAGATAGAAACCTTCTGTCTGCGTCCATCCCTAGTTACCTGAATCATTATATTTTTTTTCTCCTTGTCCAGTTCTTTGAATTGCAAAGACTGCCTGTAGTCACTGATTGCAGTGACCATCACAACCAACAAGATGCTGAGTATTATACCCAACCCATCATACATACCCTTTGGCCACCCTTCAGTTGCAATGCCAACGCCGATAGAGACCACAGCAGAAACCATAAGGATGATTAGAGTTAAATCTTGTATGGCTTCCCAGACGAACATCCAAAAGCCTTTAGAAGGCTTCTCCATAAATCGGTTGAGGCCAAATACATCTTGTCTACCGGGTATCTTGCTTGACACGACACCTTCTTTCAAGGATACTGATATATTTCCTGCTACTCCTTCAACTCCCCCTCGTGCTTCCAAACCCTTATTATCATGGGATCGCACAAATGATGCAAGCTCGTCAGGTGAAATGCTAAAACCAGCATCACTAACTTGTTTGGAAAGGCTGTATCCACGAGCTTCTTTACCAGCTGTATTACACGGAGAAAAGTAGATGGCTGAGAAGGGAATACGAAGTCTAAATGCAAAAATTTACTACAAAGGAGAAGACGCAATACCATCGATGAATTGCAATGCTGCTTTTTGCACATAAAGAGCTACTCGTATCTTTTCCTGTAGAATCCGTAGGAGTGTTATACGTTAGAAAATAGATTAAAATCTATCAGAATTCTGGAACACAGAACAAAACACGAGAGAAAGAAATTTCATGCATTCGATTTTAAGCAGATACATAGTGCATTAGTGCCTGACTAAAAACTTCTTTGAATATTTGACTAGCCTTGATTGACACCATCAAAGTAGATTTGAAATAGCGGCCTGTTGTTTGGACAAAGCTAGCCACCATACCCCGAAAAATATGTAATTCAATTCAGAAGCCATTGGAATTGTAAGAAGCAAAGAAAACAGTCCAGAGCAGTGGAATGTGTAAATGGTACTCTAAGACAGGGACATATGACTTACAAATAGACAAATACACCATTTCTCTTCACAATTCTCTTCATTACATATAAACACTGAGCGGCCATAACACTAAAACTGAAAGAAAATTTTCATCCTTTTGATTTTCATTCATATTTTTGACACCATGAAATCAAAATGCAGTGAAACGAAAATAAGATGTAGCATACAGAAGAAAATAATCGAAAACTGGGAACTGTATGGATTTTCCCATATAGTTTCTTCTATTTTGGTGGGCATCATTATCTTAAACCCACAGCAAATCCAAGTCACTTTCACTCTAAATGATCTAAAGTCTAAACCAAAAGATGGACTCATGAGTGGTAACTATAGTGGCATAGCACTTACCTCCACACTCAAGTGGACTGTTTGGCTTTCGCTCTTCCCTCCCCTACCCATGACCTAGACCTTCTTTGATCCAACAAAAGGCTTTTTCTTAGCAGATGTAAAATCCTCTGCATTGTAGGTATTACTTTCATTCTTGAAAGTTGAAAGAAGAGTAAACATTTCCCTATTGGTTTAATTGTTTAATTAAGCTTACATTAGTAACCTCCATGAGCTTGGAAAAAACCTGTTCCAAATATTCATAAAATTACAATTACTAAACAGTAGTAAAGAGGCTGACCAACCAACGACCCCTTGTGAAAGATCATAATAGTTAAACAAAGGTGTATTTTACTCTAACGTTTACAGACATAATTGGTGAAATAAATGCATCAAACGGCAAAATTAAGAGTTCAAATTCTATCAGAAACCATTTTTGGGAGAAGGCCTGCCAAATGGGTTGCCCCATTAACCCGTTAAGATACCGGGTTACCCACAAGACCCGTGCGTCTCCCGAACCTAGCAACAGTCGTGATGAACACTAGATAAATAGATAGATAGACACATACATTTGATATTTAATGTAACTATCATAAAAAATTCTTCTATGCACAAAGTTGTAATTACATCATTACGTGAGATGCGACGTTGGTATTATCAAACCTTGTATTTTTGTTGATGTAAGTGTATGTTGATGCTCTAATAAACTAGTTTAACTAATTAATAAGATAGGGCTGCCACCAGGTTTGATCATCTCAAAAATAAGGGTATGAGTTATGACCCACGTATTCAACAACAGGCTTGCAGCTCAAGGCTCAAAAAACACCACCGCCGGCAACGTAGGAAAGTGTGTCATGGATATGACCTAGCCGCCTAATGCACACCGCTAAAAAAATTTCACCCTACGTTTTGTCTTATTATTCTCATCACTGATCTTAATTTTCCGATTACAAAATCCGAGCACACTAACACGGTAACATCAATGTTGATATGTAACCAGTGATTCCATTTCCATACATGATCGAACAACACATCTTTCTCAGTCAACCAAAACAGATTGACAGTCCATCGAGAAAAAAATAGCAATCGATGCAATCTATGTTACACATGCATAACAAAATGATGGATCAATGATGGAACATGACGATGAAGATTGGAAATGAAATGAACCTGGAGTTTCTTGCGCTTTTTATCGTCTTCGGCGCGCTTGGCGAGATCGGCGACCATGCGGAAGCGGCGGCGAGGGTTCTTGACGACGGAGACGGCATCTCTCCAGCGCCTGAGGGCCTCGTTGGAAGGTCGTTTTGGTTCGACGTCGAAGTTTTTTCTCAAGTAGTCCTCCATACGAGACCTCATGCCTGTTGGTATTTCTGATCCTACGTCTCCTTCAAGCCTGTGGTTGATCAATTAATCAGAAAGAGATCGATTTTCCAACGAACGTAATCAAATCAAATCGAATCGGAGTGAGTTATGAGTATAGAAAGGTTCAAACCATGCCAAGCCGTGAATGGCGGGAATGTGTTATAGTAGAGACTAGAGAGAGAGAAGAATGAGCTGATCGAGTGCTGTTTATATGGTGACAGATTGAGACTTTAACACTTCCAATTCCTAGAACAAATGTACGCGATAGTTTGGGGTATGTTAGTTATTTGGAATGACTAATAATGTGGGGGTGATTTGTTCAAATCTCAATCATATCATACAATGACGGGTGGTATGGGAAACAATGCCGCTTTAACCAACGCTTGTTACAGTCAGAATATATAGGAAACACTATATAACTGTAGCTTAGGTTTTATTTTGCAAGTTGGAATCTGATTGCATTTCCCTTAAATCCTACTTACCACAGGAAAAACAAAATACAAACAACAAAAAAATCGCAACTATTATCCTGCAAGAAATACTGTAAGTAGTCTAGTGCAAGAAATACTGCAACTCGTCAAGGTGTGGACATGGAGACGGAAGGATGATGCAGCGGCGATTTTAGGTCGGAAGGTGAAGAGGTCTGGCTAGATGGATCTGTTCTATTGGGTCTGGGCTTGTGGGCCTAGGGTTTGGTTAGGCTTGGGCTTCAGTTTTGCCCAAGTTTGGTTTTTTTTTTTTTTTTTTTTTTTNTT
>NC_020496.1:14152208-14160427 GCF_000184155.1 Fragaria vesca subsp. vesca
TTAGTAAATATGAGTGTGGGGACTTGTTGTTCATCATTGAGATCTCCCATAGTTATAATGTCTGATCCTTATTTTATAAAGTTTACATTTCTATAAAAAAAAAAAAAGTGTGGAAATGCAGGCATTTATATTTTGTCATATATCTAACTAGAATGCGAAAGTTATTGCCCTAGTTAAGGAAAATAATGTAAGTTGGACGATCATATTCTCGTTTGTTTTGTCATGCATATGCCTAGTAACTTTGTAAATTGTAATGATGGGAAATAGCAAAGGACGAAACCCTAGTAAAACTTGAAATTGTCCTTCCCAAACGGCCAAACCTAACCCCGTTTAATTTCTCTTAATTAATCCCACACAATACAACCTCGAAAACGTCTTTATCAACCTGGATTTGCTTCCCCCTCACTCATTAGGATCCGGATCCATCTTGACCGTTTAATCTTAATTAATGGCCAAGATGTCTCTTGTTTAGTTTAGAGATAATTTTGTTTCCCTTATCTGCCTCTTCTCAAATTCTCGTTTGAGTCATCCAGTCCTTCCCTCTCTCTCTCTCTTCTCTCCCTCTCTCTCATCGAGTCCTTCCCTCCCTCCCTCTCTCATCCTCTCTTAAGCAATTTACTTGCACACCCAATGCAAATTCATGCAACCATTCATCCCGATACTGCAAATTAAAGTTAAACTGTTCAGTTCTTCTCTCCCTCTCTCTCATTCTGGAATAAAGTTAGCCATATTCGCTGGTGCGTAAACCATCGAGGAGCACCCAACTATGATTTCCTGTACTTGCAACCTCACCAACACCATGAGAAATTATTCAAATCCAAAGTGAACCAAATTTCAAATTGGTATTGTTGGCTCTCTTCTATTTCTTGTCTAAACCGGGTACATTACATGCTCTAATCTAATGCAATCAAATTTGATCAAAATGATGAGATATCACGTACCATTAAAGTGATATGAAGGCCAAACATAACAGATTTTAAAACATAGTAAGAAGCCATTGATTCTATCCCTTTAAACAACTCTTACTGGACTCGAATCCATCTTAAGTTTTTAAGTCTTAACCATGGTCTCTACTTGTAAGTAGCCTCTTATGAACGGGTCGTTCGTCGTCCACGGTGATCCGGGTCATCGAGTAGGTGACCAAGAACAGTTTCAGATCCGGCGACCTCCACTTCGGGCACCGTCGTACCCATCATTGGTTAAGACTCCGATCTCTGCATCTGAAAATGTTCCTTTAATCCGGAAGAGGGGGGGGGGGGGAGGGAGGATTCGAGAGGGAGAGAGAGATGGGAGGGAGGACTCGATGAGAGAGGGGGAAAGGATGAGAAGTCTAAAGACGAGAATTTGATGAGAGGAGATGCTGAGAGACGCGGATAGATGAAAAATATCTCCACACTAAACTAAAGAACATCTTGACCGTTGATTAAGATTGAACGGTCAAAATATTGTCTTATGAGACAATACGAGCAGAGGATCCGGATTAATCCCCTACAGTGATAACACCAAATCCACAAATCATTCGAATCCAGTCAGCTCTCTCTTCACGGATCCATGCATGGTCTCCCCCTTACCAAATCATTACCCCAAACCCAAGCCCAGTGACGTCACAGTCAAGCTTTTTCCCCCTAGATTTGTAGCTATCAATGCCAGCCTGTTCTTCACTCACCGCCAATCGCATTAACAATTATTACCGCACAGTACTTTTTCCGGCTCCAAACTCCGATGCCAACAGTACAAATAATTTAAATTCAAACCCCCAAAGATTCTCTCATCCGTGCACTTTTGTCATACGTGTGGGTGGGCGTCACTTTCCTGTCCACCTTTTCTTTTTTCACCTCGCCTCACATGGGCTGGGCCTGTGGGGCCCTCCTCCCGAAAATCATGTCATTTAAAATAAAAATCATCCTGAGGCCCCCGCACGCCACGTCCGCAGCTCCCCCATGTGACATTGCGCACAAGGTGGCCCCCACAGCACACGCCATAAAAATACAAATTGCTTTAAGGTAAGAGACAGAAAAGAGAGTAAAAAGTTAAAACACCCTGTTCAGGGAAAAAAAACAAAAAGAAAAAAAAAGGGTAAACACACAGTAACAGTAAAACCTCGAGCTTCTTTTACTTTCTGACATTTCCTTCCTACATTTCTTTTCTTTTTAACTGTCTGGTACAAACATAGAGTACAAGGTTGCAGCAACCACTTTGATAAAGGTAAAAGAAAAATTTCCCGATATCTCGCAACTGCTACAGCTGGGCTGAGCTCACTTCAGGCTTATGGTTATGGAGGAAGAAGGAGAATCAGCCTTGTAGTTATACAAAAATTACAGTTCCTTCTTGTTTGTTTTACCTCTTTCTTCTTACTCAGCTAGCTTCTTCTGGGTTCTGCTTCTTCTGCTGTACAGAGTTGATTACACTAGAAAAACACTAAGTAACACAGAGACAGACACTGCTAGACTACATTTTGGGCACCGTTTGCGGTGAATTTGGCGACACCAATTCATTTTTTACAGTGCCCAAAAGTTACAAACTAATTTTTAGACGGTGTTGGTGATTCCTTTGTCTCTCTTTCTTTTTTAAACCTGTGGTTCTTCCGACTTAAAACTACATAAAATGAGATGTGACGAAAGAAGACTAGTAGTACAAGAACAACAAGAAAGGGAAAAGGAAAACGAGCTAGGCTGACTGACCCACACTTGCTTTCGCTTCCTCCTCTCTTCCTTTACTGCCTTTTACGTATGCATTTTGTATGGTAGTAAGTAGTATGGTATTTTCTGATGAGATGGGGCTGGTGGAGATTTGATTCTTTTTCTACAGATGTTGGGTGGTGTTTTTGTTTGGTTATTCTTAGAAACTTGCGCTGTTCCTCCCTACAAACACAAAAACAGGCCATGTTAATCACATAAACTATGTTTCTTCTCTATTTTGAAAGGAGCATTTATCCATTAGATTTGACAACTAACCTGAAACCTAATTTAAAGGCTTAGGAAGTTCCAACTGGGCATTTCGGTCCTGCTGCACCGGCGGCATACATCCCTATTGCTCCATGGCCGGAAGACAACCTGGATATGCAAGAGCAGATGTTCAGAGTTAGAATTCAGGCAACAGTGCATGCAATATTCGGTAGGAATTTATACATGTGAATTAGGGGACGGGGTTTACCTTGGAATCTGGCAGTTAAAAGACTTGAAAGATGCTATGTCCAGTGAGGAAGTAGTTGGCAGCAGGGAAGTAGCCAAGTTAATGTTAGCTGTTGCAGCTGAGGCATCTGATGAATCATTGGCCTCAGTGGCTGCGACCGGAAAGCCAGACAAGTAATCTTGGGCTCCTTTTGTTGGAGAAGCGAAAGGGCTGTCGGGGAGGTTGTGCTCCAAGCTGTAGTGGAATAGAGAGATTCATAAGTGAACGATTTAGAATAAATGCTGCAAAAAAGACATGAGTGATGCAAAATCATTACTTACCTTCCTAGCAAACCACTGATATCATCATCATGGGGGCTTTCCTTGCCACTCCCACTGTCGTCACTGTTGGTAGCTGATTCTTTACCCGCAGCTACAGTTTCTACCTTGTTTAGCTGCTGGTCTGCAGAGAGAACTGAAGAGGGTTGCACCGGGCTTGCGCAGTTCTCTGCAGTTCAGCATAGCACATTTGAACTTTCAGCAACCACAAGAAAGCATGAAGAGGCACATCACTACTATGTAACAGAAAAACTACCTTGACTAACTTCTGGGCTATGAAATGAAGGATGCAGAAAGTTCTGATTGAACATGCTGGGGGACTGAGTAGGAGAATTAATCGGACTGCTGGCGGAAAGTGCTCGATGGTGATGCTTCTTGACATCAAGAAGCTGCAGTCCCATTAGCCTCCGGCTTTGAAGTTCAAGTGCTTGCTGCAGCTCAGCTTGCTCCTCCAGCTTCCTCCTCCACAACATGTCTTGAGAATTGTAAAACATCCTTGCTCCTAGATAAATCGATGGAAAAAATAATAATAATCAAACCACATCTGGTCAATAAAATAAAAATAAATCATCTAACTAAAATCATATACATTATGTGTGAGGAGCTACCTAGCTGGAGATCATAAGGGTCTCTACCATCAAGGCCCGTAGGTGTGCCACAGGGCGACAAATCTCCTCTTTCCCCTTGTTGCTTCCTGGCAAATACAACATGCAAGGACCAATAGCTTAATATATCAACTGAATCTTGATTAGTTGGCAATTAATAAGAGTAAACAAGAAATGAGAAGAGAAGAGTGTGCCTGTACTTGTCATGAACTTTGCCCTTCTCCTTGTAAGGCTTGACCAGCACTCTAGCATCACACACAAAATGAGGGTTCCCTTTTGCCAAAATAAGCTTCACAGTATCCGGGTACACAAATGTAACAAAACCAAACATCCTCTTCTGCTGGTATGGAATTCTCACATCCTGAACAGGTCCATAAATGCTACAATATTCCGTTACCAAACACAGTCAGCAAAACAAAACCCACATATTCTTCCACTAAGCCCATCATAATCACTACAAGGTAAAAAAATCATGAGCAAATACCTGAAGTAATTTGACACGTCTTCTTCTCTGAAAGTGCTATCAGCTGGAAAAGTCAAGTATATCTGCCTTGAGGCTGGGTTCACCATCCCAGCGCCACCGTTCATCATTGCAAACTCGCTTCTTTCCAGCCGAGGAGATCGACTAAATTTGTGGATATCATCACCCATCATCAAAGCTGCTGCAGCCCTATTACATAATAGCACAATGAAGATTAATGACGAACCAAAATAAAACCAATATGACTATTGATTTGTTGATTAGAAGCTGTTAAGTACCTCTGCGCATCAGTTTGTTGCTGCTGAAGAAGGAAGTTCATGCACTTAGATGAGTAAGGAAAAGAGTTGGCCGAGGCCATGAGCTGGGAAGCTGCAGCCAGTCTTTGCTGTTGAGCAGTCTTGGATCTCAGAAGCGCTTCATGGCATGACTGGTCCATCATATCAAGCTTGCTTGGTGACCCAACAAGTTGAGCACCATCTGAACCCAAGTCTCCAAGTCCACCACCATGCAAGAATCTACAGCTAGTTCCATTCTTGCAGTACCCTCTAGCATAATACAAACAGGGCTTCCACCCGAACCCCGAATTCGGGTCTTCCAAGCACACATCACTCACAGAGCAGCTCCGGCGGTGAAGAGGCCCACCACCACCCCAGTTCCCGGAGCCACCGTAGGAGGAGAAAAGGGCCTGATCAGAACCATTAGTGGGGCTGGAAGACAAGTCTGATTGTGGGTAAAACAAATCCGGGGACTTGGGTCCTCCCAGGTTTGGAGCTGCATCGTTGAGAAAAGAGAGCTGGTCTTGAAGCTGAAACTCCTCAAGGACATGGTCTGGCCCACCGTTTCCGAAAAAGGAAGAAGAAGACCCGTTAGGAGCCATGTTGTTGGGGCTCATCATCATACTAGTCTCGTCTTGGTTTCGAAGCTCGGAAGACAGAGCAGCCCAAGTAGAAGCCGAAGAAGATGGGTTTGGAATAGTGAGAGACAGCCTCGAAGAAGCAGAGTTTTGCCTCGAAATAGAGATTGGGTTGGTGGAGAGGAAAGGAGAGGGGGAAGAAGGTGTGGAAGGTGTGGATGGAGAGTTGGATATGGGCATTAGTCCCAAGTCCTTCCGAGCCTTGAGAATCACAGAGTGGAGAAAAGCCTCGGGGCCGAAAGCTAATCTGATCATTTCTTTCTCACCATGGTCTTGGATTAGAAGAAGACCCATGATTTTGGAAGCATTTTCTGGGTCCAAGTTTGTGATCCTTGAGAACACAATCCTTGTAGCTTCATAGGAATCCATGGTTGTGGGTTGGTGCTAAACTTGACACCGCCACCAACCCTTCAAAATTAGGGAAGTGTGAAATCTGCTCTAGTGTTTCTCTATCGGAACAAGTAAAATTTTCTTTCTCAACCACACAGCAAAACCTTTTACCTACCAACTTGCGATGAGTGGAGAGATGATGAGTGTCTTTCTTTCTCCTCTTATTCCTGCAAAACCCATGAAAAAGAAAGGTAAAGAGACGCCCAAAAGGAAAAGAAAAACCATTAAAGAAAGGTTTTCAGTGTTAAAAGTAGTAGCAGAGTGCCTTTAATTGTTAAAAGGAAGAAGGAAAACAAGAACAAACTTTGGTAGTTGAATTTCTCATTTCTCCAAAAGAGAGCAAAAGTTGCAGGACAGTCATAAGCATGAAGAAATAGCAAAGAAACCCATAAAACTGAAAAACCCATTCCCTTTCTTCTATTAAATACTCTGTTTCTTTGCCAAATTAGAACCCAAATCCAACTCTGATTGAGAAAAGTACAACTTACCCATGAAAGATAATAGCAGTCTTCTTCTAGCTTCTCTGTCTCTCCCAGCAGCTCTACTACTTGAAGCATATTAAGATTTAAGTGCTTTCTTTCTAGTCAAACTTCCACAACTAGAACTTGTGTGCTTTCTAGGCCAAGTTTAAATTTTTCTGCAGCAAGAACAGAGCAGCAGAAGAACCATCAATTGCTTCACCACTGCTTCTGCTGGTGTCTGTGTCTCTGGGCTTTTTGGGTTCTGAGCTCATAAGAAGGACTGAAGGAGCGCTCCCTCTCTCTCAATGATAGATTTTTCTAATTCCCCACTGTTTCTCTCTCCTTTGAAGTCTTATAGGGCAGTGAGTGAGGGGAGTGAGTGAGGGCGCGTGGGGTTGATCGCGTGGGGCTGCTTTGAGCGGATCCAGATCTGTGCCTTCAAATATTGCACGTTCTCTTGCCTCTAGGCTCTGACACTCTCTATAACTCGTTTTTCTCTTTCTTCCCCGAACCAAAACAAACCTGGTTGACTCCACACACTCCCACACTCGTGTGTGCCGCACGCGGCAGTCAAAACTTTGGTTGGGAATGGAGGGGCAATTTATGAAGCGACTCGCACTCGACATGAGCTTACCAAATTTAGAGCAAACTAATTTTGGCAATTTAATTACTTCACTTAACTATTAGTTAGGGGAGAAATTTTATACCAAATAAGAAAAAGGTTTGACGAAGAATAGTAATCTGATATTTTTCGTTAAACAATTGTATGTTTTCTAGTTATAGATGTGGTTTGTGGATACCGATTTCTCAAGAGTCACGTTTTTAATGCATGTCATATAAGTGAAAAGTTCTAAATACAAAATAGAGTAAAATCAGTTATGTTTTCTAGCTTTGAAACTAACTATAAAAATGAGGAAGCCCTTCTAATGAGGACCCTTAAGTTGAGGACTTTTCGGCTTATCCAACTTTTCGATCTTATATCCACATCTTGACCGTTCAGTTTATAAGTATTTATGAGTAGATCATTTTTGTAAATTTTCAGCTATATTGAAAATCGTTAAGATATTCATAATTGTGATTTACCAATTATGAACTTGAACGGTTCATGTTTGATAGATTTGGTTCGTCCATTAATTTGATCTAGTTTGTTATCTTAACGATCACTGATTTGGCTGAAAATTTATAGTGTTGATCTACACATATAGACCTAAAAATTAAATGGTTCTCAAAGATATGATCGAAAAATAGGTCTTTTAAACCATAAACCGAAAAGTCCTCAACTAGTCCTCAACTAAAGAGTCCTCATTAGAATGGCTCTCATAAAAATGGTATTCATGTGTGATTATACACTACCAGGACAAGCACTTTAGCTGACGAAAAATTTTCGTCGGCCTGTTAGCTTAATTTTTAGGCTAAGATCTTGATAGGAGCACAAAGTGTGACGTTCTTAATATGTTTATACCCTTTATTTACCCTTTGTTAACTCCTATTTAGTTGTTTTAGCTTTATATTTGTGTTTAATGTAGAATAATTGCTTAATTTAGAAATATGTAGTTTTTAGTATTAGAATACATAGTATTTTCGGATTTGAATAATTTGGTGTTGAAATTGTGCTGAGTGTTAGAAACCCTTGTTTACTCAGGATTCCTGTCTTGATCAAGATTCCATCTTTCCTCGAAGCCTAGTCCATGAAGGAGAGGTCCAAACCAAGTCTAACATGGAGAAGAAGATCTAAATTCGACAGAATTTCATGAATATCCAAGCCCTTGAAAATCCGGATTAAATCGGGAGAATTCCTGTGCACGTCTGTCAACTTCAACGGACTCTCCAGGACAGCTCACAATGAATCAGAAAACGTGCCAGATATGGATAGAAAGCTACGGGAGTCTAGTTTCCAAATCAATTGGAATCACCTCAATA
>NC_020496.1:14161084-14161909 GCF_000184155.1 Fragaria vesca subsp. vesca
GGCCGGGGATCCGTTCGGGATCCTCGATTCTTTTTTAATTGTCGTAAATTTGCATTGTATATATGTCCATATGTTATATTGTAAAGTTAAAACCATAAATTTGTATATGATGTAATTATGTTTTATTTTTGTCTTTCTACTTTAATACTTGTATGAATAATGTTGTAGGTTGTACTGCACAGGAATAGGTAGGATCCCTTTTGTTAATTCTAGCCTTAACCCTTCTTGTTTACCCTCGGGTTTGCATGAGGTTGTGGGCGGCTTTTATAAACACTTGGAGTCATGTTTGGTTCATAAGTTTGTTGCTAGATGAGTACATTGGTACGCTCCTTCTATTACTCTAGTGCATGGGACCAAAATTGGATCTCAAGAGCCTTGAAAACATACATCTCGGTGATGGAGTTCTCATTGCTCACTAAACGAGTCCTACCATGTTCACTATCTCTGGATTGAGCTATTGACCTTTAGAAACAACGCTTCAAGCTTGTGATCAAAACATCTATATCCAGGCCGCACGTCCACCGTGTCTTACCATCTAGAATCATTATTTATTTAAGTATTTTAGTAACAACTCGAAAATAAGCTTGTATGACTTTGTAATCTTAAAAGATTGGTGCCATGTATGATTTTGTATTTCATTTGTTTCGAAATTTATCTCTTGATTTTTGAATTTCTTTTGTTTTCCTTTGTTTTGTTTTTCTTAGCTTAGTCTAGTTTATTGCTTTTGATTTCGTTTTATACTCATAGTTTTGATAAGATCATGTTAGATCTAGGTGCTTCGATTAATGTTATGCCCTCTTATCTTTATGCGGATTTAGGTATAGG
>NC_020496.1:14168388-14170888 GCF_000184155.1 Fragaria vesca subsp. vesca
AAAATTATTCAGACGACGAAATTTTAATTTCGTCGGCTAAAGTTGACCATAGCCGACGAAAATTTTTAATTAGCCGACGAAAAAATAATTCGTCGGCCTGGTTTTTTATTTTCGTTGACTAAAGTCTTTCTTCTGGTAGTGGTAGCAAGTATAACAATGCTACCTAGTCAATTTAAGACTTATAAAAGATTTAAACTCCTTATCAAAGAAAAAAAAATTAAACTGTAAACAAAATTTGAGAAAGATAAGTAAATGCGGTAGCAAACTTTGCAATCGTGATTCTGCGCTTGTTCTTTAGCTCATTAATGGAAACAACTAAGCTTCTGAGCTGGAGATAATTTTATGAAATCAAATGACTTTTATTGATTTTTGAGTGGAAAGTATTATACAAAGAATTTCATAGTTTCTCAATGGAGACTCTAACATAATGATAATAGTGTCATCTTAAACCTATTTGACATGTCAAATTCATTGTTAGAGACATTCAACAAATGATAAGAAACTGTGCTCGAGTTTAGTTTTGACATGTATTATGAGAAACCAAAACGTACAACGGTAATAAGTCACTAGTTAAAAGCTTCAATTTGGACTTTCAAATCACTCTCTTCCTCATTTCCTCAGAGCAGATTCTACGCATCAAAGTGCACTTGCACCATTAATGTGTAAGTGCTTAAATCGCCATATGAAAAGATCGAAAGAAGACTAGAGACCCTAAATTCCTTCTTTTTAATTTCATTTTTGGTTCTATCAAATTAAACACTCATAATAAAAGTACATATTTTTCGACCTAATGTTCTCACCTCAGTTGGAAACACTTGGGACTATTTTTTTATTATTTTGTTAATGGTATTAGTATATATGCATGTAGTGCGACGTAGATTACCAGATCATAATACTGCATATTAGTTACTTGGTTTACTTACATCTTGTTGCATAGAAGAATTTTCGTCTTTTCATAAGTAGTGCATTTCATTTTGATAATTTGGGAATGATATCCCACTTACCTCCTTAGTTGAAAACAACTGGGACTATTTTTTTTAAAATTTTGTTAATGATATTAGTATATATGCACGTAGTACGACGTAGATGACCATATCAAAATACTACATATTAGTTGTTTTGTTCACTTATAACTTGTTGCATAAAAGAATTTCCGTCGTTTCATAAGTAGTGCATTTCATTCATAAGTAGTGCATTTCATTTTGATAATTTGGGAATGATGTCCCACTAGTGTTAAGGTGTGGTTTTTTTTTTTTCATTATGACAAGAAAAAAAAATAGTGAAAATTGCTCAAAAGATTGAGCATCTACTTGTGATGGCAGTGTGGATTACACGCTCTTGGAATTTGGGTTGAGAGACAATTTCCATGTGTGTTTTTGTGGGCTAGTCAATGCATTAAGCCAAAACTAAACAATTAGCTTAATTGAGATGTATGATATGGAAATGGGATCTTCTGTCTTTGTTTTCTAATCTTTGGCCAACAATGTTTAATTTTTCCATCATCTTTAAGCACATTATTAAGGGTCATTACTCATTAGTGCTCATGTCCCACCAGCTTATATATATACAAACACATTGTTCATCTCTTTTGGTCTTTGCTTTCTATGGGGCTTTTATTCATTCCCCCTTTATATAATTGTCATTATGATGATGATTATGGATACTATAATCCCTAAATTTGCAAAAGAGAGAATGGGGTTTTGTTTTTCTGGTGATAGTAAACAACAAAAGGTATGGGGGATTTGCTTAATATAGATTATAGAGGAGGGGGCAAGGCAAGGGCGACCATCTTCCTCCTTTGCTTTCTTTCAGTTGTCATTATTGTTCATATAGATGAAATACCCCCACAACAAATGAATGATGACTGAAATCTTTTCCCTATCTCCTTCTCTCTTTCTCTCCAAACACCCAACTCAGACCTCATTATAATTTACGGCAAAGAGGGCCATGACTTTTCTCCAAACCTTTTCATGTTCATTACTCAAAGAAAGATGAAAGGAGATCGAGTACGAATTGTTTGGTCATGGTGGTGAGTAACAAATGTAGTTGGGACTTGAAGAGTACAGAGAGCTTTCATTTCATTAGAGAGAGAAGCAATTCTGGAGCTTCCACATGGGGTGTCATGGACTCGTAATCTTACCATGTATATATTGCTTTTCATCTTGAATATGTTACACTACGAGGGGTATTACGTATTGGTATGATATTGTTGAACTAGATTCCGGCCTTGTGAAGAGATCCTCTATCTTTTTCTTGCATAATTTTGAGGAACACACATCTGTCCTGGGCAAAAGTGTAGATTCAGTTCATTCGTGTTTGGCATTAGAAATGTCATGAGATACTGAATGACTAGTCCAACATTCGTGCAGGGCAAGCGTGAACGATGAAAGGCTTTTTCAATTGTCATCAAATTCTTCTATTTTTCAACCTTTTATTTTAGGGGAGTGAAATTTACACTCTCCTCTCTTTCTTTGTAGGTCAAAGCTTTCATAAAAAGATC
>NC_020496.1:14175888-14189451 GCF_000184155.1 Fragaria vesca subsp. vesca
AGTGTCAAATGAGTCGACTTATTCTTATGGACTATATGTATCACTACATACAATTTTATGTCTGTCCACAACAAATGTTAGCAAAAATGTATGTAATAGTCATTCAAGTATGATATTAATGAAATTTGATATGGTTACTGAAAAAACACTTCCACCCAAAATTGATATATAACCTCGCCCTGATTCTAGTAGACAGATCCCATATTTTAGAAAACAATAGATATTCAAAATATGAGAAATTCTTATGTGCGACAACTGCACCACGTGTCCAATGCGACCGTCCAATAAGAGACAGACACGTGTCATATTTTTACCAAGTCAGCTCTGCTATCTTGAAACAAAGAAAGAGACGTCGGAATTCCTAACCAAGTCGTCTCCCTCTGCAGCCGCCGCCTCTCTCTCCGCCGACCCCTCCGAGCGATAATCCCCTCACTAGTGAATTACATGAGCTATGAAGATTCAAAGCATAATGGGATCACTAACTAAATTGTATAACAGTTCAACAACAAAAGACAATAAGATATTGAAGAGGCTAATTGGAGATAAATTGAATTACCCATTATTCTCCAACTCTGAAATATTACTCTAAAAGTGAAATTACTGAGGCTATTTCTTAGAAAGTGGAAGACACAGAAAGAAATAGCAACTGAGAATAAAGAAGAAAGAAAACAGAAAGAATAAAAGGGGTGAGTGAATCGAAGCTTGAGGTAAATTTGAAGAGGGAAATATGGGTGACTGATGCGAGGTCTTCCAAAGTTCCAGCTTTCCATGATCAATCTCTGCCTCCCCGTTCCAACTTTCAATGATTAGCTTTCTATGTTTGATTTCATAAGAGAGACAGAGATTATGATTTCCCTTTCTTTCTTTTGATATAGCAGAGCTGACGTGGAAAAAGTATGATACGTGTTTGTCACTGGTTGGATGGTCACATAGGACACGTGGTACGGTTGTCACACAGAAGAATTTCTCTCAAAATCTAACTTGAATCTCTATTGAGGGTAAAACAAAAATTAAGTTGGCTTTAGTGCTTAGACTAAAAATTAAGTACCCTGCCCCTTTCCTGCTAGGAGATAGCTGCTTTGAGAGTCGGTAGCAACATCCCTACCCGTGTTCCCCGAAGTTTGTCTTCGTTTCCTTTTCCCTTCCTGTCGTTTCCCTTTCATTCTTGTTGTTTCCCTTCGTTCATGTTTGTCCCTTTCTTCTACTTTCTCTGAGTTTTTGTCTTTGTCCACAAAAGCTTTTCCAGATCTCTGTTTTATCCTCTCATACCCGTGCCTAGTAGACCTTGATTTTCTATTTGATGATGTCATGCCACTCTCTATGCCTTTTTCCCTATCCTCTTGGTGCATGTCGCAGATTTGATGAGCAGATTGAAGGTTTGCTCGAATTTGGGTTCTAATTGGCGGGTTCGGTTTTAGATAGGATTTTGTGGTGGTTGAAGATCTAGCGCATAGATTGTAAGTGGTTCCTCTCATTTTTGGTTTTGCTTTGGGTAGGTGTTCTTCTTGGTTTGCGTCGGATTTGGCTTTCGCAATAGCTTTTAGCATGCTCAGGTGGCAGGCGGTGTTGTGGTCGCATGGTGTCGGGTAACGCGACTGTAACGGCGTCTGTTGTGCCTATTTGTTTAGTTGGGCAGTCGGTTGGGTCTGATGTTAGGCTCGTTCTGTTTGTTAGTTAGGTCTTGGTCAGTTTGGGCTACTGGGGCAATGGTTTGTTTTGAATTCGAAAGTTAAGTGGAAACAGTCATTTCGGAGCTTTCCGATGTTATCGACTCAAATTACGACCTGTTTTGGTTCTAATAAACACTTGTGGAATTGTCCTTGTTCTATTGGAGTCTTTAATTTTGTTTCTTTTGGTGTATGTCCAGTGTTTGTATGGGTTTCGTTTTTGAGATCCCGTGAACTGCACTCTTTGATATTCTATTTATGAATAGTTGGATTGTTTTGAGTTTCAAAATTCCTGTAACTCTTCTTTTCTTAATGAAGTCCTATTAATCAATGACATGAAAGATCAGGCTTCTAAAAGGCTCTGTCTAGGACCGCCTAGTCCTTGCGTAAGCTCTAGGTTGCAACAAGCCGCCTTGCTTTTCTTCTAGGCCATAATGTTAGGCTGTGGCCAATTGCGCGGCCACCTAGCCCACCTAGGCCACTAAGCTCTCTGGTTAATTTGTTTTCTTTTTGTGGTGGGTTGATATTGTGGGGAGCAGTATAAGAGTGAATGATGTGTTTAGAATTAGAAGTGTATAAATAAGTTATGCTAAATTTTGGATAAATTTATCCTATAAATGGGTCTCATAAGATTTATGTTGAATAATTTATCCATATTTGACTGTTTTCAAGTATTTGAATATATAAAATATATATTTTTAATTAATAAATCTTTTAAAAAACAAATCGCCTGTTTCCCGCCTAGTCCTTGCCTAGGCTATGGGTTATCGCCCGTCTACTGCCTAACGCCATTTAGAACATTGTGAAAGATGATGTCTCAAATACATAAAATGAAGTGCTTATATAGGCATTGTAGTCGGTAGTAGATGAACTACCTCCCAAACCCGTATACCAATAGCTAGCCCACCATGAAGAAGACAAATCGGGCCCAAGCCCAGCAACAATAAGGGTTGGGACCAACCAGAAAAGGAATAAAAGAGAGCCAAGTGTAAAACATCAGTAGGGACATTCGTCCCACATCGACTGGTTGGTAAAATGAGAACCCACATTTATGGCCTTTATGGCCCAGCCACCAGCTTAGAGCAACTCTAACAATGAGTGCTATTCTTATTTTAGCACACCCTTTGACACTATTCATATTTCATTAATTTCTCATCTCTAATAATGAGGGCGTTATATAGAGGTGTTATTCTCATTACTTTTATTAAAATATAATTTGGTGATAATGTTTATGAATATTATGCTCAAATTATATGTTAATTGAATTAAAAGGAGAATATTATACTCAAATTATATGTGAATTGAATTAAAAGGAGTAAAAGCACAAAACAAATGCATATGGGGCCCACATGGGCTCGTCTTGGAAAAGTTCTAAATATAGGACTTGAGATAAAACTTGAGGCTATAATTCTTGGACCAACATCTTGTCAATTTGTTGTTGGAGATGACATTTTTTATTCCAAGAGTTGGTCTTGGTTTTTAACTCTTCCGTTGGAGTTGCCCTTATGAGGTAACATTTAATTATGCAGGTAATTATATTTCAACCACCGAATACTGACTTTACCATCGGAGAAGGAAAGACCGATGGATTCTGATTATCCTCTTACTTACAGGTCACCAAGAAGAGAGAGGATTCCCATCCACAAAGCACACGCTGAGCTTCTGAGGACCCAACGAGATCTTGCAGAAACATTTGACGCCATCTGTGGGAAACTTTACTAAAAGCCAGCGTGACTCGATGACTGAGTGAAGTGAGCAATGAGAGTAAGACACGGGAAGAGAATAGCTAAGGGAAGCAATATTCAGGAGAACCCCGGAGACAATGGGGAGGAGTTCCCGGGTCACAGGGATAGGGTAGCAAGAGAACAAAGATGGACGTCGAGAGGAAACGCCGGAGGGTACTGTGCATGATCTCTATCCCGAAGAGGTAACAAATATGATAGAAGGAATGAGGACAGAAGGCTCGGGATCATGAAGAAACCTTGGGAAGAGAACATCGTTTGGAAAGAGACAACGCCACCTTCAAGAGAGCGCTGGCCCGAGGGATAGAGCAGCGAGAGAGGCGCTGGACCGGGTAACGGTGTCCCAATGAGTCGAGAATGAGGTGGATCAGTTGACGCCATGGGAACACGCAGGACTGTGCATATCAGAGTAAACCTGTTCCAGAAGGGAATGAGGAACAAGGGCCCACCGCCTGCCACAGGAGGCCAGACAAGGGGCTCAGGAGAGGTAGAGGCAACGCTAAGGACCATCTGGGATAATATGGCAAGCTTAGCGAAAAGAGTCACGGACGCCGAGAGGAAGGTGACACACAATCCAATCCGCAAGAGTTTTGAAGAGAGGGGGACCGTTCACGAGGACGATCACTCAAACCGTCTGGTCAAATACGACCAAGCCACTAAAACTGAGCGACAATGCAGATTGTGACCCCCAGCTCTTTCTCGATAGCTTCAAGTCTCACACGAATGCCAAGGGTACACGAATGTGATATGTTGCAACATGTCCCAATAAATTCTAGCAGGGGAGGCGTTTAGTTGGTTCTACAAACTCCCGGCCAACTCGATCAATTGTTTCAAGTAGCTGGCGAATAGGTTCTTCAATAAATTCATCTTACGCACGGATGATATCGGACAGATAATATAAACAACAAAGAGACAGAAGTTGGTGCCACTGATTGGGGGGAATCTACCCGAGAGCTAACTGGAGCATACTCAGCAGATATTGAACACACTGAGGGAGCGGGAGGGAAAAACCATTCCTAAACTTGTTATCATGCACATCAACAAAATTATCCCTCGGCCAACAGGCTAGTTCGCCATCATAGAGCCTTCGAAGGGTGACCTCGGAAGGAATATCCTAGTCTATCCTAAACTATTCAATCTTGGCAGGAGTCATGCAACTTACGGGCTCATCACACACAGTGCCACCCTCCAAACGATGACTTGGAGACGAAAACGCACCAAGAACGCGAGTCATCGGGATCCCTTGGTAAACCCAAAAGACCAATCCACCTCTAGGGAAGCGCTAGCAACAGTAAGCTCTTCCTCAGCGCTCGAGGAAGCCAAGTCAAGGATGGAGGTTGACACACCCAGACGGGAAGGTTGGCTTAGGTACTTATCCATTCTCTCGTCATCATCTATTACCGGGCGAGAGGAAGTGCTAGCACCACTGAGGTCAGTAGTATTTCGAGAGTCTATTTTTCTTAAAATAACACCGAGAAAACCCTAGAACCTATTAGAATGCGCCGCCGAGAACACCAAGAAGGTTAACCACCCAAAAGCCAAAGAAATCACAAAACATCCACCACCCCCAGAAAACCCAAAAAGCACAAAAAGGAGAAAGAAACCCAGAAAAGCAACAAAGTGCAAACATGGCAAAACACAGCAGTCACAAGAAGAGAAATCAGATTTCTCAAGCAAATAAGCAACAAAACAATCTCAAAACCAAAACCCATAATAACAACAGAGCAAAGAAAAGAGAAAAGTGCTCAAGAAAAGGATTTAGGACTTACAAATTCTCTTGAGCAAAAAACACGCTGGAACAACAAAAGGATCACACCTCGCAATCGCAAAGCCCGGGTAAGCAAATCGGTAAAGCAGAGGAGGAAGAAAAACAAGGTAGCACAGGCTCAGGCTTCTCTTAAAAAAAAAAAAACACTTCTCTGGAAACTGAAGAAAGGACTAGGCCAAAAGAACAGAAATGGGGGAGAGGAAGAGTGGGTGATTTATAAGGGAAAAGGAGGGAAAAGACGCTCGGTTCCTCAAAAATGCAATAAAAACCATTAACCAAAAACGATGAACCATACATTGTCTGATCAAACCGCAGGATGACGACACATGTCCCACTTCGCGGTAGCTTCTCGAAGAAGAGAGAGTGAAGCAACGGATGGTTAGCGCACTTATTACATGTCAGTTATCCCAAGAGATAAAGCGCCACATGGCGCACATGCATTAAATGCACCTGACACAACAATAGGAAGCAAGCAAACTTGAGAAACTCATATAAGTATCACTGAGAGAAGAGAAATATGCAAATCCAAGAACCTCAGATAAATGTCACTGGAAGAAAATACAGGATGACCAAGGAATCAATAAACCAAGAAATTAAGTCCCGGATGCGCCTCCCCTAAAGGCCGGGTCCGGGCGATTATATCATCCCTTTAATAACGGAGCAAGTGGCCTGATAACCCACAGACGACATTAACACCCGGTCACTCGAGTAGAAACATATGATATGGAGAGGTTTGCTACTTTTGTCCATGAGAAATTGCAAGACCCGTTCAAAACACGTCATAAGTCTGAACTTGGGGGGACTATGATCGGGAGCTCGTTCGGAAGAGACTAGTATACGGGCTTATTTTAGCAAGCCCCCACTGAAGATGTGTCTTGATGGGGAACTTGGGGGACTTGTAGTCGGTAGTAGATGAACTACCTCCCAAGCCCCTATACCAATAGGCATCCCACCATGAGCAAGACGAATCGGGCCCAAGCCCAACAGCAATGAGGGTCGGGACCAACCAAAAAAAGGAATAGGAGAGAGCTGAGTGTGAAACATCAAAAGGGACATTCGTCCCACATCGACTGGTAGGTAAAAGGAGAACCCACACTGGGCCAGTCACCAGCTTATGAGGTAATATTTAATTATGCAATTAATTACAATTCAACCACCAAATACTGACTTTACCATCGGAGAAAGAAAGACCGGTGGATCCCGGTCGTTGTCTAACTTGCAGGTCACCTAGAGGAGAGAGAATTCCCATCCACAAAGCACACGCTGAGCCTTTGAGGACCCAACGGGATCTTGCAGAAACATGCATCAATGGCCTAATCGTAATCACAATCATAATCTAACAATAATTCCTAAGAATATACATTTAAAAGAAAACTTGATAAAAAAAATTAGAAGAAAACAAATAACCTTAAATAAAAAAAATCATAAAAAAAATAATACTAACATAAAAATACTAAAACACGAATAAAATAATTAAGACGAAATATTCTGTAATCTCATCCTACATCAATCTCTACTTTAAAAGAGGCATTGTAGTTGGTAGACATACATCACCGTACCCTCAAGTATTAATGCCAAAATGATGACATTGTGATCTAATATGTTCCATCAAATCTAACACTTGTTACTACAAGTTTCATGTTATTTCAAACAAAACCATCCTTCGCTCTTTAAACATTAATTGAAACACTAATACAAATATACAATCATTGAATCCAAACCAAACAAATTAGGATGTTTTGAGCTCTTTAATCACAACATTCTTTTATCAAGTCCGCGCGTGAATCAATTCAAAGCTCAAGAAGCGCGTGGGAGCATATGAACACACTTTTATTTGTAGTATCATTGATGAATGGCCCATGACATGTATATCTTCATATTTGTGTTGCTTTTCTAGGGTTGGTGGTGGGTTTCATGTATATCAATTATCAAAACTGTGTTTCATTCAATTTATTGTGCCCAGGTCTGTCGCAGATAAAAAAATCTGTTTATGAAAAAAAATTCTACTATATCAATGTATTTGGAATATTAAAGAAATGCTCTTCTATATTAGTGGTTATAAGTCACATATTTATGTGCCCCTCATTGGCCTCACACACAACCCCTCGTACTAATCTAGTGTCTATATGTGCATTGTCATTTGAAGCTTTTTTTTAAGCCAATTCTTCTGAAAAAAATCTTCAATGCACATCATACTTGGACAGCAACCGAGGCTTGGTCCATTTGAGGACTTGGAAAATGAATTAATATACCAATAAATAAGTTACCAGTATGAAAATGATTGCTTCATATATATTATGTAATCGGTATACCACTATTTGATCATTGATATCTATAAAGCCATTTCAAGTACTGATCGATGGATATAATAAGGTGAGCAACGTACTACCATGCACCCACTTCCTCAGCTAATACCACCAGTTTACTCTAATCTTCGTTAAAATCTAACTTTGAATAGAAGCAGAGAGCCAGAGAGAGGCGGAAGAATGAAGGCTCTCTTTCTCTCATTTTGGCGGTTGCTAAACCTAGTTTGCTCCTGTCTAAATTTCTTGGGTTGTGCCGCTTCCGCTCACGCCTCTCGTCTGCCGAATCCCTTGGGTTCGTATATCCTTTCAAAGCACCCTTCGGGTGGTCGCACTCTCATCCTCTCATCTTGGCATCGCATCATTGACGCTCCTGCCTTCGATGGTGTCGGTGGTTGGCGAATCTTCTCGTCGGCAGATCCAATTCGGATCTGGGATCCTGGGTCTGTGCCAGACTTGGAAATTGCTTCATCTCTTCCGATGGTGATCCAATATGTGGATGCGGGGTTTTGGAAGATGGTTTCAGATTCTCTTCGGTGGCGTTATTTCTCTTGGTGGAAAGAAAAGTTGGCCTCCTCGCCGGATTCCTTATAGCTACATGGAAGAATTGTTCTTGCTGTTGTCAATCGCGTGGTAGTGCGACGGTGCAGATCGGCACGGGGACGACGAAATCCTGATGTGATGCGGCATCGGAGAACTTGGCGGAAGAACATTGTTTGGTATAACGGCAGCGACTCAGTTTTTGCTTGGAGTCGACCTAGTGCGAGTTGGGCTCAAGTTCTTTATGTGGAATTGGGCTTGAGTCTTAATGTCAGACCTAGATCAACAACATTTGGGTCTCTAACGTTCTGAATTCAGATTTTGGATCCAGATGGTTTCACTATAAAAATTTGGGACCTAGGACAATTTTAGTTCGGTACCAATTTTTTTCTTACGATCAATACCTGCTAGAAACTGTCGGGATTATTGATTGAAGATTGTCAACGAGTATTCTGATGGATGTTGCGAAAAAGTTTATTGTCAGTATTTTATTAGTTTACTCACCCCTTGAGCTTCACTCAATAGGTGAGTTATATTATTTTTTAGCGGTGTCTCTTTCGGGCCCTATAAAGCCTCCTTTCATTAAAAAAAAAAAAGTATTGATCGATGGCATTGTATGTTTTTTTTTTTTTTTTATCACACACATATCAATTCACATCATTGCTTCCCCTGCATGGCCATGATGGAGGATATAGATACTATGAGATACGGGCTAGTTGGGTTTTGTTGTTGTTGTTCGTGAGGAGAAATTTTGTTGAGTATTTTGTCTCACCAATTGAATACTGACTAGAGAAGCAGCTGACCTAGAACTATCGGAAAGCTTATCTTGATCGTTCAGTCAAAACTTGACCGAGGAGGGAGGGAGGGGGTTACAATTAAAAACCATCCCATGTCTGAGCGTGTCACTACGTTGCTTAGTCGAGTCTAGTAAAATATAAATCAATTGAAGTTAGATCCTCATTCACCGTCACTTCACTCCCTTCTTTTTTAGGTGTGTTAGACTACTTGTGCTGCAAGTGTTACTTGTACAACAAGTTTCGATCCTTTGGTGTGAGCGGCAAGAGTCAACTGCTTGCTCGTTAATTAGGTAGCTAGTTGTCATCGCTTGATCGGCAAGTCGCCGGTAGCTCCGTAATTATGGTCGTGATTACCACTCGTTTTATTGTCATACTTGAAGAGGTTATGACACCACACTTATTTTTTCAATTTACTGTTATCATGATTGTCAAACTTATGATTGCATTAAACACTACATTTGTCTTGTCCTAAATGTATGGTTAAATTAGGGTGCGTCTATTGTCACCCCACAAACCAGTTAGCTCACCCCACACGTTGATTTATTGAAAGACCAAAATGCTCTGATGTAAAATTACAACAAGAGATAATAAATTGTTACAAATTAGTGATTTTACTAAATTTTTTTTTTTTTATTCCTTTCACACGTTGTTGATTTATTGAAAGACCAAAATACCCTGATGTAAATTCACAACAGAGACAATAAGTTGTTACAAATTAGTGATTTTACAAATTCTTTTTTTTTTAATATATATCCTTTTGTTTTGGATGAACACATACTTCATAATCTTTAACTCATAATTTATTATATTCGGTCGTTTTATGAAGTTTGAAGACGCTAGCGTTCATCATAAAATTGAGGTGAACTGTTTGTTATTTTTTTTTTCTTTGTTGATGTTTCGTATCTATTTACTTATTATTTCTCATATCGATTTTGTATGTAATTTCCATGTCTAGTGACTCACTTATATCCGATTTGTTTTTTGCATCGACATCAGAGATTTTTCTAGGTAATGGTCGATTGAACAAAGAAAATTTGAAACTGAAAAATATATGTAGGGAGAGAAGAGAATGTAAGGTGAACAAAATAGAATTGAAAAAAATGATATTTTGGGTATTGTAAATGAGTGAACAAAATAGACTTACTATTAAAAATATATAAGTATGGCGTGATAAAAATATGAGGTGAGTAAAGTGGTTTGTGAGGGTGCCAATATATAGATGCACCCTTAAATTATTGCTTCACTCCAACAATGCACCAAATGTTCACTTTGGGCACTCGGTGTGAGCAAGTCGTTGCTGCGTGGGTCGCTAGGAGCTCAACAAGACTGGGCGTACGACAATAGTGTGCGGCACCCGGTGGACTGGTCCGAGCCAGTTTTGTGAGCCTGGAAAACCTTCCTTGGGCGGCTGCCCTATAGGGCTTCAAGTCTTTGGGCTTGGTTTTCTGACCTAGTTCATTGGCTTCAAGAGCAAAGAAAATGGTGATGTCTCTGATGTCAATGAGGTTCTGAAAATAAGGGTAAAATGGATACACAAATCATGCGCCTTCACATTAATCCATGGAGGAAAGACAATAGAAATGGAAATTGCTAGGATAGAAATGAACACTGTTAGACAGAACCAGCGAGAAGCCTTAGTGGGAAGTAGAAGACGAGAAAGAGTACGTAGAAATTAGAGAGACAGAAGAAGACGAAGAAAGGGAGAAGACAAGTTAGACAGAAAGCAAGAGGAAAGAAGAAGAGAAGAAGGGAAACCATGTGCAGGCCGCGTGCTTTCCATGAAATGTCTCACTCTGTTTATACGAGGCAAACAGTTTTGTCGCTTCGGTTCAATCTGATGAGGCAAATAGTTGCAATCTTTGCAAATATACCGAGTCAGATATGGCCAAGCGTCACTGTTCCTCAACAATTCTAATTTGGTTATCTTAATCTGGTCTTAGTTGCACTGAACCTTTTGATTATTATTCTTCTCATGGTTTCCAAGGGGATCGATAGCGATACAAGGAAAGCTACGTACCCTTTGATGTCCATTCTAGCTTGCAATTCTAGCCTCAAGTCTCATAATTCCAAAGAGAAAAAGTTGGCGCTAAATACAAAAAACACAGTTGCAAGTTTGATTGTTTAATGAAGTGACAAGTGATGATTTTGTTTGTTAATGACATGTTATGGGGCGGATTGAGATCTCGGGTATAATCTTCTTTTGCCTAGCTCGCAAGGATCCTTCGTATATACAGGACAAAAATCTCTCTCTCCAAGTCGATGGGTGGCGATACACAAGTATTATCAAAGCATTGCTACTTACTTTTTTTTTTTTTTCATGAAAGAAAAAAAACTTGCAAAGAGGGAAACGTCTAAGACACTCTAAATTAAGAGAGAAAATTCTGTTGTGCCGATAAGCATAACATGTATACTTGATTTCTAAATAAACTTTTTTTAAAATTCTCACCCTACCACCCTTGTTATACATGCAGCTTATTTTAGTTATATGTATATATGCTTACAGTTCTGACATGATGGCTAAGATTAGCTAGTGCGTCTGCAACAAAAGCTCCCCTCCCTACAGAGTAAAGCTGACTGAAGCTAGCCAAAGTTCCAATATCAGCATTGTTAGCTCATTTATTGTCAAGAGTCAAGACATGTACATACAGTTTTATGACATTTAATAGTAATTTTGAAAGTCGATCGTACGTTAGTGATACATATCCTTACTTGATATACACTAGTAGCAAGTTTTATGCAATGCTGGGCGAGGATGTAGCTCCTCTGCAACAAGGATGTGTTTAGTTTTGATGAATTACAAAAACTACTCTAGTCCTTGTAATCACGCCTTATGTTTACAAGCATACGAGCTTCCTGCATCGACGGCTTCCATGTACGTATGAGTGTCTATGCTGCAAGCAAAGTCGGTGGTGTATGTATACGTCCCATATGTACATACTCGGTGCACATAGGCACAACTATATATTGTGCCAATCAATTTGTGAACTGAGAGACAAAACCTCTCTCTCTCATTACATCATGAAGATTTATGCAGAACATGGAAAATTTTGACAGCTGATTAGCGCGTGGATTTATGTTCATGGCTTATATACCCGCGTCTCAAGTTTCATACATTGTTGTGCAAGAATCAGACTTCATCTCTTATATTGAAATTGGATCGGTGGACAGTGATATATGTCCATACCTTACACACAAGTATCAACTTCATGCATTCTTGCTCAAGATCACCTACCGCTTCCAAATATGGGCGTCTTTGTAGCAAACCAAGTCGGTGGTTGACGTCCATATGTGCCTACTCAGTGGTACCATAATATAGGGATTTATTTGTCATGCAGTTTCATTTACGGTTTAGACCTAAAACAAGAGAGATAATTTCATTTCAGTACTCCCCCTTTACACCACAGAGAAACTCCTACTACAATCTTACGAACACTAATCATTAATTGAAGCAACAACTAGATCAGTCTGTAGACTCTGCATCTTTTTCAAACGACCATATACTATGTTTTTAGGAGTTCCCTTGAAACATACAGCAACACTGGGAAAGAGATCCCCTAAATACAAATATAGTCTGAAATATTGACATGAAAAATGAAACCATCATCTTCTTCATCAAACTCAAGCTTCAATGAAATTACGTGACAGACGATGTTCATTCTCAGTCTCCTGCAGCTAAGTTCCAATAATATGAAACAGGGATCAATGATGCAATGAAATGGAAGTGGCATAGAAGTGATAGAACCATCTATACTTGTGAGGTTGTTGAACTTTCATATCCAAAGTTCAGGTTCATCATCCAGTAGCATGAAGAAATTACAAATACTTACTTGTTTGCAAACAGAAAGCCTTATTGTCCCACATTTCAGAGATGGAAACAAGGATAAGGAAGAAGCCCTATGACACAGTAGTGAGGATGCCTCTCCAGGGCTCCTCTGCTTCAGCAAGCTCTAGTCAAATGAAGTTCTTATTTATTTTTTTGAATAGGCAAATGAAGTTCTACTACCAAGAGAACATTGCAGTCTCCGTAGGTAGGAAGGTATAACCAAGACCTCAAGGGTTCCCGGCAATAATGGTTAACAACCTCAAACACATGGTCTCCAATGAGCCGAGATCACTTCATACTGTCATACGGTTGGTAATCAAATAGATTTCACATTTGCAATGCTCATTCTAAACTATTCAAATTTCCACTACTGTATCAAAGT
The DNA here is from genome assembly GCF_000184155.1 of Fragaria vesca subsp. vesca. Classification (NCBI taxonomy): domain Eukaryota; kingdom Viridiplantae; phylum Streptophyta; class Magnoliopsida; order Rosales; family Rosaceae; genus Fragaria; species Fragaria vesca. Next base: position 14,188,911 of record NC_020496.1, read on the forward strand.
ATAGCTGCTTTAATTTAGAGTCTTTTACTGCCACTCTGAGTTGAAACAGACTAGCTAGTCACAAACTCACTTACATATACTGATATACATATACATATTCTCTGTGTAATGAACATAAACCAGGAGACATCAGACATAAACTTTTCATCATTACATCACTTTGTGGAAAATTAAATACATCCGTAATTATCAACATAGCAATAATCAGAAACTGTATCTATCTACCAATCAACTAATTCCATCACTGATTCATTTGAGACACACCATGAAATGAAAAATTTAACAAAAATCCTAGTTTGACACACTATCATTTCAGCAAATGATTGGCTAACATCATAGTTATCATAATCAAGGTTCTAAAACTCGCTACTCGGTAGTCGGTCGGCCGGCCGGTGAGTAGCGAGTAGAGGAGTACTCGGCCGAGTACTCGGGGAGTACTCGGATTCTAATTTCTGGATTTTTTTATTATTTTAAAACATATAATCTAATATATAATGTCTAAAATAATAAAAATAGTCCATAAAATATTACAATATTTAAG
>NC_020496.1:14189471-14226007 GCF_000184155.1 Fragaria vesca subsp. vesca
TTCTTCTCCATATCCATCTTGTACTCCCTCCGAATCCGACTCAAAATCAAAACTCAAGTCATCTATTTCCTCTTCATCATCGGATATAAAATACATCCTCATCAAGTTCCCTAATTTCTTGGATTCTAGGACCTCTCCTAGGCTCTAAGCCACCATCCACTCCCGATTCCTCTCCAACCCTTTCACTAGGAAGATCCGAAACAACATCATCATCACCACCATCAACAATCCATCCTTGTGAGAGGAGGCGGACTGGGCGAGAGGAGGCGGACTGGCGGGGAGGGCGAGCCGGCGAGGTGAGGGAGAGCGACTGGGCGACTGAGAGCGACTGAGAGCGACTGGAGCGAGAGATGAGCGACTGAGCCTCTGGAGCGAGAGACTAGAGACAAATCGAGTTATTAGGGTTTCAAAACGACGTCGTTTGCCTCTTTTTTTCTTTTTTTTTTCGGCTGACCGAGTTGACCGAGTTGGACCGAGTACTCGGCCGATTTTCTGCTGGCCGACTAGAGGCACTGAGTAGGCCAAAATCGCCACGGTGACTAGCCGAGTACCGAGTACTCGGCCGAGTTGACCGAGTTTTAGAACCTTGATCATAATAATATGATCTCATGACATATTTGATTGTGCTCTCAATGTTATTGACTAAAAGAAGCTAGCTCATGTGTCCTTTTTTTTTTTTTTTTGTAAAACAACTAATGTGCCATTTAAGGAAAAGAAGTTATCCTCCCAAACATAATATCATAAAAACTAATATACCATTCACAAGGAAACAAATTAAGAAACTTTTATATGCATGATAGCATGACTCAAGTTATTGAAAGATGCCAAAATCACAAACACAAATAACTTAGGATGCATCACAGATGTAATCACACCTTTTAAACACAAAACACTGTACAAAAATATCCCCCTCTGCTACAAACTATGACAGACTCGAAGCTAATATAAGTACTGGTGTATTCATGAAACTTACATGGTATATTTGCCACAGTAAGCTACTTATCCATTGCTGAGGATACCAAGGTTTCTTGTATGTGGGGATTTTGTACTTCAGCACTTGCCATCACCTTTGGATGATCTCGGCATTCAATTACCGGGGACTGACAATTTCCTCCAAAGGACGCCATTGTTTTCTCACTCGCTTCAATTCCGGCCTCTAATGATAACCCCACAGCAGGTGGACAGAAGCATGGCAAATCAATTTGACAACGAATGCCAGTTTCCCCAACATTAGATTGCAGTTCACAATCCCCTTCCTTGGAAATAACACCAGGTTTATAATACTGTTTTTCAAATGGAAAAGCACCCAACTCACTATCAATTTTTCCTCTAAAGTCCAGCAATAGGTTTCTAAGCCTTAAAAATTCTGCTTCAAGACTTGCCTGCCCCTGTAATTTCCTAACAAGTTGCTGGTTCAACAGCTGCAATTTCTTAACTTCCTCTTCTAAATAAGCTGTGTGTGCCTTCTTTTTCTCTCTGTACTTCCGAACTGCTTCTCTATTTCCTGAAGGCCTTCTTCTTTTTGGTTTCAATACCAAATCCTCTTTACTGTGATCACCATCATTTTCCTCCGACGGAAGAACTTGGGTATGTGTGTGATAGCAAGTGTGTGTATGTGCAGCATCAGGGCCAGGTAGGTTGCATGTGTGAGTGTGAAGGCATGTCCGTAATGTATCTATAGAAGTTGGAGTATGGAAATTACCAGAGGAATTGGATTTTGGAATTACAGCATGGTCTAAGGTCTCTACTTCCCCATCATCCATCTTCTCTTTATTTGAAACAAGAACTATTAGGAGCCAAACACCACAAGATAGAGCTCATCTGCAATACCCAATTCTCAGTTATTGGTCATCAGGCTATAGCATAGCACTACAATAAAGCTATAAAATTTATGTAAATAATAAGAACTTCATGCATAGTTAAATCAAACCTCACAGTTCTTACTCAACTATGAATGCTCAGTTCAATACAGTTCATGAATTAACCATAAGCAGAAATAAACCTAAGCTCAAACCCAAAAGCTAGAGGCCGAAGTCATAAAAAACCAATGATAAAGACAAGACCATGGTATTGATCCTCCAACTAGTGGAACCTGGAAGGAGAACCCAAGCTTCAAGTGGGGGAACATGAGGGAATAGAACATAAAAAAACAGAGAATCTAAAAAAAGAAAGCAAGAAAAGGAATAGGGAATCAGATTGTGTTGTAGAAAATTGTGGATATTCTTTGCAGTTACCTGGGTTTTGTTAAGCTTCAGTGAGAATGAGGATGATCATAGACTGCCACCTTCAGAGCAAATGGAGCAATGTCAACCGTATTTTATTCTGGGTTTATTCCTTCAGATAACATAGACTTATGCACCTTGTCTGCGTCTTCTATGTTTTTTTCCTTTTTCTAGTGGGGTAGGTACTGCTAGAAATCCTCATTTATCCTTCGGTCCAAATTGGAATTTTGCTTCAGTAATCGACAAGGAGTGTGGTCAAGAAACATGTCACTAATTCAAGATGTGTAGCCACACAAACACAAGGTAAACTTCTTCATCGAAACAAAAAAAAACAGAATGTAAACTTTTTCCGTAGATTGGCATAACCTTTTTTCCTTCATCTATTTTGGCAATGTTCATACCAAACGTTACTCTGATCATGTACTATTTGCGCTTCATTATACCACAGCTACAATCAGAGTACAGGACTACAGGCAACCCGAGTATACCATATTTAAAAGTGTATGGGTTCCGAAATCATACTTAGTTGAGCAATCATTTCTCATCTCAACGAAAAATATACTACACAATCAATCATCAAATTCAACATAAATCAACATCTGTGTTTGAGTTTCCATGAGGAAGCAGAAGTTTGACCACAAAAGTAGTATATGGCTTGCAAAGGAAGTTCAGCTTACGAGGAAGCAGCAGTTTGATTCCAAAATGTGAGGTTTGTATAGGTGCATCCCCTGCAGTTAATCAACATGAGTTGACGAGGGTATTGATCAATCCTTGCTACTGAAAGCAGTCTTCAGGAGATTGCAATGTCCGAAAACATTGCCATAATTCTGGTAGCACAACAATTATGGAGTTCTCCAATAGAAATTGTAACACTTTACACTCCAGCTATAGCTACCGGTACAGGATGGGACCTAGCAAGTACTTCTGGGTTGATCAGGAATGCCAAAGATGTATTAACTGCATCCAAATGTCTCTGGTTAGGGGAAAAAGATGTATGAATGTTGCTATACAATGAATGCTAATTTGTTAAAAGAATGAGAAAGCAAACCTGACAAAACTTCTGTGTTTCTATCTATCTTCTTGTCATCACCATATACTCACGAAGGGGATGTTTTTTATCTTGGACCAGTCTTCTCCTTTGTCTTTTCCACAACGATGTTTTAGAAGTGAACAATTCTGAATTGTTAAGGCAGAAATCGTTGCTGGTAGTCCGGTCTCTGGCAAAGATTGGAGCTTATCGCACTCCCTGATAGTCAGCTTTTCAAGTGAGGTGAGATTCTCAAGCACCTCCGATATGGATTCAAGATCTGGGAGTCTTTGAATGCTTAAAGAGGTTGAAGTGTGGGGAAGAGGATAATCTTTCAAAAAGGACTTCAGGCCAGGAAATCCACCAATGATGAAAACATCTAGAGAGGATAGTTTGTGAAGTTTCCACTGATGCATGGGATTAAGCTTTTCACAATCAGTAACTTTAAGATCTCTTAAGCTGCTAGGCAGACCCTGCTTTGGCAAGGACAGGAGACTAGGACAGCTAGAAATCTCCAACTTCTGAAGACGTTTGAGTTTATGAAACAATTCAGGTAGAGACTGGAGAATCTCACATTCGGAAATTGTGACAAACTTTGTGTTGGAAGGCAACCCACCCTTTGGAAAGCACTGAAGAAGGGGGCAGCTCTTTACTGCCAAGGTCTCAAGATTTATGAGGTTGAGAAGGCTCAGTGGCAATGCCTGCAAATTAGAGCAATCACTAATCTCAAGACGCTCAAGGGTTGTTGGTGATTCACCATTTGGAAAGATCATGAGAGAGGAACAGTTGTCTATCTCCAAGTACTTGAGAGTCATATTGTCTTTGCACATCAAACCCTCAGGCAGTGATCTTAGGGTTTTGCAATAGTAAACTCTCATATGTGTCAGAGTGGATGGCAAATTTCCTTCTTCAAGAATGGACACAAGAGAAGGACATTTATGAACTTCTAAATACTCGAGAAAGTTGTTATTGCGGAGAATCTCCTGAGGAAGGGTCTTCAGAGCACCACAGTCACGGATTACAAGACGCTTCAGTTTGTCAGGCAAACCCACATCTGGAAATGCTTCAATGTTTGAACACCATTCAATCTGCAGCTCTGCAAGACACTCAAGGTTGTGAAGCTTACCCGGCAGCTTCATCAGGCTACGACAATGTTTCAAATCCAAATATTGAAGTACAGGTGGAAGCTTATCAACTTCATCAGGTAAAGCAACTAACTCAGGACAATGGGATATTGTCAAGCGTTGAAGCGATGCAAGGTGTGCTAGTCCAACTTGGTCATCTACCAAATATTCAAGGTCAGGAAAGCCTGAAAGACTCAGTTCTTCAAGTTTTTCAGACTGTTGGATAAAGCCTTCAGGTAGACACTTCACATGTGGAATATGAGTTAGGTGAAGAGAGGTCAGCGAGCTGAATCTCATCATCCATCCAAGTAATTCAGCATTTGAATCCATCAGGTACATTGTGCTAAGTTCCACCATCCTTGGAAGTGCAGCCAGTATTTCGCAACCATCTATCTCAAGCACTTTCAACGAAGGGAGGGAAAAAGGAAGGTTTTCAAGCTCACCACAACCAACAAGAACAAGCAGTTGCAGGCTACGGAAATCTACAGGTTCCAAATTCCCAAGTGCAGGGTTCTGTGAGAAGGTAGTCAGTGCTCCGCACTTCCTGATGCGCAGCTTTTCTAGAGAGGCAAATCCATGTGAAAACTTTGTTAACTTGGGACATCTGAAAATGCAAAGCACCCGAAGGCTGGGAAATTCTTTACGCCTTTCATCTGAAGACCATTCCTCCCATTCTTCCATGTCCTCAAATTTCAAAGTCTCCAAAGAGGGGAAACAGATTCTGGAACCATCATCATCCACAAAAAATTCGATTCCTACATGTTTTATTCCATGCTTTGCTTCAAGTATGAGATCTTTAAGAGAAGGTAGTTGGCCAAGGGGTGGTAACGATGTGCATTTTGCGCAACCATAGAGATGTAAGTACACCATGTTAGTGAAGAAAGGATCTCCCATCCAATATGGGAATTCAGTACCTCCATAATACTTGATGGTGAGTTTCTTCAGATTTTCATGAGGCTGCAGTGCATCAAGTACTTCTGTCTCGATCCCTTCATTTCGTGAACCATCACTACTGCTGCTCCATTCCAAAACCAAATCATCCAGGTGCTTCTTATCCTTCAATCTGGCCACAATTGCATCTCTAACACTGTCGACATTATGCAAACACAAAATAGAAATGGATCCTCGAAGATGTGACAAGTCCTTGAATTCTGCAATCCCCTTTCCCATGGCTTTCCCCACAATGAAATCTGACAGTATTTGAAGGTTAATCAATCTTCCCATTCCCAAAGGCATACTTTTCAGCTTAGTTCCCTCAATATTGAGATGCCGTAAATTCCTTAGGTTTCCCATGTTTGCAGGCAGCCTGGTAAGCGAACAACATCTGAATAAAAGTAATGTCTGCAGATTGTATAGACTGCTTGTTGACTCAGGTAGCTCTTCTATTTGACAATGAGAAAGATTGAGGTACCGTAGTTGTTTCAAACTGCCAATTGAATCTGGCAACTTTTCTATGAGATAACCACTAAAGGATAGCACCCGCAAGAATCTTAATTTTGGCATCATATCACAAGGAACCTTGTCAGTCAAGCTACCCATAGAAAATCCTTGCAACGGGTCTAATGGTAGAAAGGTCCGTAAACAATCCACATTACTGAAAGCCTCGAATTTCTGAAATACATCATTAAATCCACGAGTATATGATAAGTGCCGAGCTTTTGTAGACTTGTTATGATTCTCTGTATTTTCCTCCAACCTAACAAATGTTTTTCCAGACACAGATTGTGCAAGATCATGTATGAGGTCATGCATTACCAGTCGTAACTTGTCATTGGTGTGTTGGAAGAAGGACCTTGATAAAAAATCTGAAACATATCTTCTTGCTACATCTTCGATTTGCTGATTTCCTTCTGGCTCTGGCACAAAACCCTCTGCCATCCATAACAAGATCAGCATCTCTCTGTCATATTCATAGTCCTTAGGAAACATTGAGCAATAAGCAAAGCACCGCTTCAAATCCTCAGGGAGGTGATGGTAGCTTAATCTTAGAGCTGGTAAAATATTGTTGTCTGCCAGCTTCCAAATTTTGCTATTCAAGATATCATTCCAGTAATTCTCATCAAGTTCTGGTTCGGCACGCAGGAGGCCTCCTAGTGCCTTTGCAGCCAAAGGCAACCCTTTACACTCGTCTACTATTTTCTTGCCGATCACTTTCAACTTTGGATAGGAATCTAAATTCCTGTTCCGAAAAACAATTTGTTCAAATAGTAACCAACAATCACCATCTGAAAGCCCCTCCAAACAGTAAGTAGGAACAGTCCCCATAAGTGATGCAACTGTTTTGCTTCGTGTCGTGATTATAATTTTACTCCCTAGTGCACCAACTGTGAAGGGGACTCTTAACTTATCCCAGCTTTCATACTTCTCGTTCCAGCCATCATCCAGAACAAAAAGAAATTTCTTGTTCTTCAACCACTTTTTCAGTTGTTCTTGAAGTAACTCCAAATTGTTTGTGCTACAACTTCCTTTAGTCGCGGACTCAACAAGTGCTTTTGTTATCCTTTGCACATCAAACACATCAGAGACACACGCCCAAGCTTTCAAATCAAACTTGCTACTTACATTAACATCATTATACACAAGCTGAGCAAGTGTGGTCTTCCCAATGCCCCCCATGCCTACAATTGGAATAATAGAAACCTCATCATCACTTTCACCCAACTTCAGCAAAGTAATTATCTCCTCCTTATCAAATTCCCTACCATAAATATGAGATTCATCACCCAACATCGTTGTTGTGGGTGATCTTTCAAACCCTGATTTTACACCTCCAGAATCTTCTCTCAAACAAAGAATATCTTTCTGTTTTGCAAGCTCTTCCAAAATATCTATAATCTTTATCATTTTCGACTCTACACGTTCTCTAAAAGGATTAAGAGTATCAGCAATGTCTTTGATTTTAAAGTCTATCCCTTCTTTGATCTTAGAAATCCATACCTCATGTTTGCTGTTTTGTGATTCGAGGGCATCATTCGCGATATCATCCAATATGTCCTCAGCATCATAAGCTGCAACTCTGACATCCTCAAGCCAAGCTTTGACACTCAAGTCCTGGACTTGCTTCTCCTCAGCATGATTGAGAACTGCATGAATGACAAGCAGGTTGCTCTTGAGCTTTGCTCGCAGCGAGTCATCGATTCCCCACTTGAGGAAGAAATTTATGACATCTTGAGTGGCCAACTTGTTAAGGAGGATGCTTACAGAAGCAGATTCAAATGCTCGAACAATAGGCATGACTGAGGTCTTGTTTTCTGAGTTCTGAGGAGATGAGGAGTAAGGGAGAAGATGATCAGATAATATGATAAAGAGAGAAATGGAGACAGCAAGTAGGCATTTGTTCAACTTACAATAGCTACCATGTTGTCAAGTGGTTCTTATGTATTGATTCAAGTAGTTATTAAATATGCATTGTCAATAAAGCCTATCAACTTTGATTCAATATAGTATTCAGACAATTGATGAGGACAAAAGCAACCTATTTATAACCCTTATAATTAGCTCAACAGAGTTACCAGGTCTTTGAGTTGCAAGTCAAGTCTTTTCTGAGTAATTTGGCCAAAACAAAGGAAGAAGAAGTCTTCGTGTGTAGCTTGTATGGATCCATGTATATGAAATAAATTCGGTTCAAGTTATGTCAGACATTAACAAGTTGAGGAGATTTGATCAGCATAATATATGTACAATGTGTCATCCTTTCATTCTAAAATCAATCCAGTAATTGAAAAATAAGTGAAGTAAAATCTGGGTTTCAATGAAGTGATGATTGATCGTACCTGCCTCAAAGGCAGTAGTAGTTGCAGATTCCATGTTCTAAATATCACTGTCTTCAACCTGGTTCATAATACAATGCTGAACCAACAAAGATTAGAAAGCTCAACTTACTGAATAAATATAACTTATTTGCAGACACAAACATAAACCGTTGAAAGCCAAAAAGAACACTTCCAAGCGAAACCCATAAACCAACTTAACTTGTCCAGAAGATTCACGGCGGCGTTTCGGCGATTCCTTTGGGTGGCCGGCGGCACGTTTGGGCGTGTCTTCACAAGAAGTTTAAGAACACAGTCGTGAGTTTTGGTTCTATCTCTACTTCCTCTTCCTTTCATGGGCCTTTCTTTTCACGACTTACGAGTACAAATCCACTCCAATTCCACAATTACTATAATTGTTGGCCCAAATTTAAATAAGTATGTGCTGCTTAATATTAACTAGCCTTCCTACACGCGTTGCGCGCGTGCGGAATTGCGTTTTATGTCAATTTGATAATTATTGCGAAATCTTTGTTAGTTTGATCAATTATTGTACGATTTTCATAAACAACAACTGTACAAAATTCAAATAAAAATGACACAATTGAGTGAAATAGTAATCGAAAACAAAGTCAATCCACATATAAATTCCATTTTGAAATAAAGTTGAACAATAATTAGAAGTAAAGAAACATTAGCACATTACATTGTATTTAGATAAGTTGAATCCATCAATTGAATTAAAAGGGAATTAATTGTGAAAGCTTGTGGAAATGCGGTTTCTGCCAATTTCATAATTATCATGCGTTTTTTTTTTAATTCGATTAATTATTGTGCGGTTTTTATAAAAAAAATAGCTCCTTGAAATCTAAATTTTTTTTTAAAAGAAAGCTGAATAATAATCAACGGGAAATTCTATGGTACCTATCCGTATGTGATACCTACATTTACAAATGTGACAACATATTTATAATCAAAGTAGTAATGCTGAGTCGTATTGTTTGTAATCTTTTTCTAATAATCGTAATTACAAAATGTACAACCATTTAACAACTTTTTGAACAAATTGTTCTCATAGTTGTAATTTTGTTTAACTTTATGTAAATAGTGTAAATAAATTTGGTAAATTTGTTCTCAATGTTGTAATTTGATTCATAATATTGTAATTTTTGTTTAAATACATGTAAAATAAAAGTAGGATATACATCCCAGTACCATAGCTTGTCTCATAATCAACAGCCAAGATTTGTAGAATTAGAAACATATAAAGAGTATCCATCAATACATGTCATATGTTGAACATTAGACAATACTAAAGTTAAGAAACATGAGCACATCACATTCGTTTTAGATATGTAAGTTGAACCCATAAATTGTATTAAAAGGGAATTAATTATGAACATTAACATTTTCAACATCAATTGTTGAGTGAATGAAATCACAATATCAGTTTTGTACCATCAACCTAATTAAGATGAAAAGATTATTTTTAAAATCCATAGTTCAAATCTTAAAATGAAATAAGGGAACAATGAATAGAATGATTAAAACAATGTTAGTCATAAACCAAACACAAATTATAATATGTTTGTTTTACTAACTACACGCAATTGACACCGATCAACACACAATTATTTGATTTTCTCTTATTATTATTATTATTGCTATTTTTTTTAAATGTAATTTTCTCTCATGCAAAACGAATAACATTGATAAAAAAAACTGAGTAGGAAAATAGAAAGAAAAAAACTGAAACGACTTACTCCGGGTTTCAGGGTGAAATTCGGGGTGGGTTGTGTCATCAAATCTCTTACTTAGGCTGCTCATTTTTCTAAAATGACAACTAATGATAGTAATATAATGGGTAAGATTTTATATTCATTTTTCTCTTTTGTAATCTAACACCACTCTAATTGGATGCTGCTAATTATTTTTGATTGTTTTTAACTAAACTAATGTAATCACACAAAGAGAAAAAAAAAATTCAGGCCTCTTAAGATTCTAGGCCCTGAGTCCATCGACTCTTAAGACTCTACTCAGGTACGGGTCTGGACAAAGACCATATATTGAGAGTAGGCAGCACGATGGCATGGTGTGGGCTGCATGAAGGACGACACACACAAGGGTTCTAGGGCAGACAAGATGCAGCAAGCTAGCACCATACGCTCACGTAACATGCATGGGCGTCATGGCCAGCCGGGTGTGCGAGCACGCGACAATGAGTCGTCTTACATGCATGGCATGTGTGACATTTGGGCAGCAGTTACCAAGTATTGGGCGGTTATCCGAGAAGCACTACGCATGGTGGTTAGCACCTAGTGGGAAGCATCATGTGCGATGGTTACCAAGTAGTGGGACGCTTCATGCGCGACGGTTACCAAGTAGTGGGAAGCATCATGCGTGACGGTTACCAAGTAGTGAGAAGTTACCACGCAAGATAGTTACCAAGTAGTGGGAGTCATCCACACAAATAGTGGGTGGTTACTTACTCAAGGTGTTTGCCAAGTAGTGGGTGGTTACTTACAAGATGGTTGCCAAAGTAGTGGGAAGTTACATGGACAAGTAGTGGGCTGCACAAGGGAAGTTGCATAATTGCTTGGCAAGCATGCATGCTGCCACATAACCCTAGGTAGTTGGGGTTTTTAACCACCATGCACATTGTTGTGTAATATAACCTAGTCCAATGAGGATGTCATGGACAACGAGAGATGCGAGCGAAATAGCTAGCTAGCAAGCAAGAGAGCGAGCAAGTGTAGTTGTACTAAGAGCAAGTACGTACTTGTAGAGTGTCAAAGGCAAGATTGGGTATGTCCACTTGCTAGGCAGAAGACACTCATTGTACTCTTGAATTCCTTTAGTTAAGTTAAAGGTTGAGAGGGGGCCTCCCGTAAACACTTGTGTTGGGTGTGTGTGTGAGTGCTTTACACTCGTTGCTTACTCTAATAATTTCGTTGTGCAAAGCAAACAAATGAGTGAGAGACGGAGGTTGGTCGAGCGGGAGCACCGCTTGGCGTCATCACAAGGCAAAAGGTTTAGACAAAAACAACAACCCTGTGACAATTACCATGTGGATCTCTACTGACAAAACCATGAAATTGTAGAGCTCAATAACATTGGAATATCGTTAAATGCATTTTTCTGTATCTGAATTTTTTTAATTAAGAATCTAGTGATAATATAGTACATGTACAATCCGTTTTGAGTCTAGTCTTCACTAAAGATACTTCTACTAGATCCAAGTCCAACAACAACGATGCATGAAGAAAACGTTGAACACTACCGTTGTCATACATGGAGTTGCATTACCGTGTAAACCTAATCTGATGGCTCCATTTGCGTAACACTATAGCTTGTTTCCAGTTCTATTTACCTACAAACGAGTTTCCCTCCTTCCCATCCATTTCAACACGTGCTTATCCATCATACCAGCCACGTCAGACAGAGATATTCTAGGACGTGTCTGATTGGACCTTGCAGCGTGTTGTAGGCCGCAGAGTTCGTTTTGGTCGCCTGCGATCAAAGCTCGAGTTTGGGCAGCGACAACTGATTAGGATTTGGGCCTGTCACTGACGTGCGTAGTAGGGACTGGACTGTAGCCTTTGTTCTAAGGAACTGGCCTAATAATATCTCCACTCTTTGTCTACTTCACATTTTTTTTTCTTTCTTTCTTTTGTTTGTGGCTTAATTTCGTTCTTCAATGCTAACTTGAGGAGTTGAGGGTGACTTAATGCAAGTATGGACTTGAATGATTTGCGTAGTTTGTCGGTGTGGACTTCAGAGGGGAGCGGATCTTTTCTGGTATTTAGATAAATAATACAAAACACAAATTCAAAAGTCCGTTTTTCGCTTGGCTTTAAGAGGAAGAAGAAACGTTTAAGCAACCGCGCGTATCATTTTCTCACTTTGTGGATCTTGCTTTCTCTAAGCTCCTAACTACTTGGAGAAGACTGAACCTTCCACAAACTCTAACTCTAATGAACCTTCTCTGCTCACTTTGAAGGTAAACCCACTGCACAAAACTCATGTTTATAATTAATACTCTTTTTAGTATGATGCTGGAGCTCTTTGATTTGTCAAGATTGCTAATTGTGTTTCATCTTTTCACTATGAACTGGTTATTAAGTTGAGGCTTTCTAGTTTATAATGAGTTCTGTTCATGTTAAATTGTTTTTCCTATGCTTATTTAGTCAAAGAAAATGATTCTCTTTGCTTTGTTCTTGGTTTGATTTCCAAACATATGTTGGACATATGGAATTGAGACACTGGGTGTTAGTTTCAACTGGGGTGTCAGAACTAAGATTATACTGCCACTTTATGATGTGTAATACTTGAACACACTGTACAACATAGGATTTATCAGTTGTGATTTGTGTTTTCTCGGTTATTGATGTTTTAGACGGTAAAGTTCACTCCTTCCTGAGTCTTTTGATTGTTGTTGATCATTGCAGAATACAATTTCTGGGCATGGAAATACTCTCTTACAGTTCTGCTTCGTGCTGTGATGTTGTAAATTTAAGGTGGAACTCAGCTGTAAAAGCTTCGAGTTTTGGTGGATCCAAGCTCCCAGCTTTTAGAAAGAGTAGAGTCATCTATGCTAATTTTAATTCCGCAAGTGAGGTTGTGAGCTGTTATCATATAAATCAGTCTTTCTCAAAGAAATTAAATCACCGGGGAGGTTTAAGGTCATTAGATTCCCATGAGAAGTTTAAACAAGTTGGTCCAATTATGTCAAGTGGAAGCTCAGGCTCTGATGGCTACGTTATTGGAGCGGAAGAGGATGCAAATATTTCAGAGACCGGTGAACCATTAACGAAAGTGTTGATTCCTGGTATACCGAACGAATCCAATGGTGAACTAAGTGCTCCTATAAGCAGTTGCTTTTGGGAATGGAAGCCCAAGTTCAACGTGCATTATGAGAAAGCAGGATCTGAAAACTTGGGCTCCCCACCAGTGCTGTTTCTTCCTGGTTTTGGGGTTGGTTCATTTCACTATGAGAAGCAAATGAAGGATTTGGGACGAGATTTTAGAGTGTGGGCAATTGATTTCCTCGGTCAGGGCATGTCCTTGCCATTGGAAGACCCTGCCCCTCGTACTAGGGAAGAAGGTATGACGGACAAGAACAATCTTGCTTGGGGCTTTGGAGATGAATCTGAACCATGGGCAAGTGAGCTTGTTTACTCAATTGATTTATGGCAGGATCAAGTTCGTTATTTCATAGAAGAGGTATGTGATGGCTTTATAGTTTTATAATTTTTATTTGTTCCATTATCTGATGGGAAATCAGTTCATATGTATGGGCAAAGCATTGATAAGTTAAAAGTTGGAAGTTGTTTGCATGAATTCTACCAAGTGTTGACCACTTACCAGTGATCACATAATCAGATTTGATTTTTCGTACAGGTAATCGGCGAACCTGTATATATTACTGGAAACTCACTCGGAGGGTTCGTTGCTTTATATTTTGCTGCATGTAACCCTCATTTAGTGAAAGGTGTTACATTGCTCAATGCAACTCCTTTCTGGGGATTTCTACCTAATCCCATTAGATCTCCAACACTGGCAAAATTATTCCCATGGGCAGGAACATTTCCTCTACCTGCCAATGTGAGGAAGCTCGTAGAATTTGTGTAAGTCTCTTATAGCCTGCATAAATTTTTTTGGAGTAAATTGTAGTATTAGTTCCTCTATTTACAAACAAGTAGGCAAACTAAAAATTGACAGTGAACTGATTTAAGAGAGGCTTCTTTATGTGGGAACTGATTTAATATGAGAACTGAACTCTGAGATCATCTTTGGTGTGGACTATATAGTTATAAACGAGCAATAGTAGACACTTGAACTAAAACATTTTGATCTTGTCTAATTTCAGTTGGCAAAAGATAAGTGATCCTAGGAGTATAGCACAGATACTCGAACAAGTTTATGCAGATCATTCAACAGATGTTGACAAAGTATTTTCCCGCATAGTTGAGACATCAGAACATCCGGCTGCTGCTGCATCATTTGCTTCAATCATGTTTGCTCCTCAGGGAGAATTATCATTTAAGGAGGCTTTATCCAGGTAGGCAATGCAAAGATATTTATATTTATCTGCTTTACTTTTTTCTGGTCCATGTTTATTAACGGTTTCAGGGCATTTTATGTTTAGATGTCAAACAAGCAACATACCAGTTTGTCTCATGTATGGGAAAGAAGACCCATGGGTACAACCTATTTGGGGTTTTCAGGTTAAGAAGCAGGTGCCTGAAGCTCCATTTTATGAGATCAGTCCAGCTGGTCACTGCCCTCATGATGAAGTTCCTGAGGTAATACAATCCTTCAGTAATTACTAATTACCATGAAAGTTTTTCAGTCTCCCATTCAGTAGCTAGTAATTCAAGAATCGTTACTGGAATTCATAGCCTGTCATACATCTATCCTCCAAGAAACTGAGTCTCTGAACTCTTATACAATGTATACAAAACATTTATATATCGGAGGATTAAGCTATTACAAGGTGGACCAACTATATATATTATGCTACCATATTGGTCTTTGGTTTTAGATTTCCTAAGACATTCTCGTAACCTCTTAATTTCCTTTGACATCATTTGCTGTACTGTGTTGTGTTCTTAGAAGACTAATCATCATTTATACAGGTTGTGAACTACTTGTTGCGTGGGTGGATCAGAAACGTAGAATCTCAGGGTTTAGTCGCATTACCTTTGCTTGATGCCCAAGAAAGTATGCAGATTAACATTGCCAGGGATTTGGAGTTCATCAGAGATGGATCAAAAAAGTCAGTGAAGGTGCGGTTCTTTGGATCGAAGTTCTCACTTTGGGACAAGATAAGCTCTTACATCAGTTCTCAGTTTGGGAAATTAGAGCTCAAATCATGAAACCCGGAAAGATTTGTTAATAGGCATTGTAGATATTTAAATGTAAATTGTAACATATATTCTTTGATTAATATGACATCTTCCATGGTTATAGTTATGTGACTGTATTACTGTGAGCCCCAAACTTCCCAACTCGAGTAGGAAATATAGTGATCATTTGACCAAACAAAAGATGTGTTGCCGAGTAGATAATGCACATAATGTGTATAGACAGGGACAAGACCCTTCGCGCTTTACCATTAAGTGATATGGTATTATTGGCGGTTAAGGCATATTATACTTGTTAGGCATAATTGCCAATTTGTTACTTTAACTTTCACCTTGGTGTCAATTTGCTACCCTAGCTTTCATTTCAGCCAATTTGTTACCCTAACATTTCATAATTAGCCAATTTGCTATCCTAACTATTAAATCTGCCAATTTGCTACCCTTCCATCCAATTTGCTACTTTAGGCTTTCAAGATTAACTAATTTACTTATCAAAATTTCAATATCGACTAACTTTGACATTCAATTTTTAGAATTAATTCATGTTTGGATTAAGAAATGAACAAAATAAAATGACAGAAAGGTAGCAAGTTGGCTAATTTTGAAAATATAAGGTAGCAAACTGGCATAAATAATAGTTAGGGTAAAAAATTGGCTAATTATGAAAAGTTGGGGTAGAAAATTGGCTGAAATGAAAGCTAGGGTAACAAATTGACACTAGGGTGAAAGGTAAGGTAGCAATTTGGGTAAAAAGCCTACTTATTATACTTCGCGCCCTACCATTTGCGCTCTTGATACTTACTATACTTCTTATGCCCCCTATTGTATGGAGTCGTTCCATATGAATGTTGAAGGCGGCCGCACCATCTTTGTTTCAGAATAAAGAGTTAATTGATACAGGAATTTTATTCACACATCCTAAATCACTCAATACACATCCCAAATTTTTTGGTACTTATCTTTCTCATAAATTGCCTATTTTGCCTTAACATTGCACGCCAATATCATCATCTTCCCCTAGTCCCCAACAAGGCTAGTTCATCACCATCAACATCCCTCACCACATTATGTATCTTCATTGTGTATCATATTATCAATAGTTGAAAGCAACAAAAGCCATCCAATGAGCCTATAAAGATTATAGAGATTTCAACCTTCAATCACCAATATAAGATATTCGCAGTTGCAGGTCATGGAAAAGAGGAAAATTCAGGCTTTAATAAGGCCAATTAGTATCAATCCTATCAACCATGTTTTATCATTGAAGTTTCTCGATCACTTAGTGTTTCATTTGTTTGGTTTTGTTGCAACCCAACTACTTGACTTGCATTCTAATTCGTTATATCATAAGATCCAATTTTATTGTTGTAATGTTATTCACCTCCATGTGTACGTATACAGGCTTTCAAGAATGTGATTATGCTTGAAATGTCGGTGTCGTGGCCTTATTGGTTAAGAAGCTTAACTGACAACTTTGAGGTTAGTGTTCAAACCTCACTGATATATGTAGAGTGTGTGAGTTATTTGATAATTTTTTAAAAAAATAAATAAAAAAAATTATGCTAGCTTGAAATTGGGTTTAATGTTTACAGCTTCAATTTTTTTCTTTCATTCTGAAATTAGTTTCAAGGATAAAAGTGTAATAAAAAAAAACTTTCAAAAAAGAGGTAGGTGTATTTTTTTTATTTTTATGAAAGTAAGTTGAAATTCATTAGATCAACCGTAGACCCAATAAATTCTATAAGCTCGATTCATGCTGTAGGCGAATTCTACTCGCAACATCATGTCATGTACATGAACCCAAGCCACATTCATGCACATTAGGGCTTTCAAAATGAGACTTGGCTTCTCTGCTTGGAGAAGTTTTGCTCAGATCTACTTGGATTTCAATACCAAGCTGCCACATCATCTAAAATCAATCCAAGGGCTCTTGATGAAAAACTCCACCTTACCAATTTTACGCTAGCCACACGGGATTGCTATAGCCCCAAAACGCAACCATCCAAGTGATTCAACCATACCCGCTTCAGCCTTAAGCCAAGTCTATGGAGAAGCTCGCCAATCGGACAACTGCCGGAGCTTGGTCAGGGCTGCTGTGGATTATCGCTTGCCGGAAACTCGGAGACGGCAGGGCAAGGTTGTCGGAGATGTCAATGTACTCGTCGTTGGAGGAGATTAGGAGTGGTTCATATGGGTAAGGGTTCGGGTGGGCTTGGGTCACGGTGGGTGAGTCACGACGGATGACTGCTACTGTTATGGTGGTGCTTCCTCTTCTTTGTCGGGAGAGTAGCTTAATCGGAGTCGTCCTCTAAGTGTGGATTAGTATCAGCAATTCTCACTGTAAATCTTATGATTCCAATGTCCTAGATAATTGTTCAAGATTGAAGCTATGATTCAGTTGATGACTTGAATAAAATTGGAGTTCTGTTGGTTGATTTCTGTCCTAGATAATTGTTCAAGAGTGAAGGACCAACTGTATTATAGATAAAACAAGGACTGAAGAAATGGAGGAGCAAAGAGGCTATATATGGAGGAGAAGAAGCTGCTTATTTCTTTATTGGTACTTGTTTTCATGTATATGTTGATATCATTTGGTCTGGCATTTCAGGAGCTTCATAAGGATGGCTTTGATCTTGCTGAAGCTCGATACACAGAGGAAGAATAAAGAGGAGACCGATCTGATATGGGTGGCCTCAAGTTTCTTTTTGGGAACTTCTCGCTGCTGACCCTTAGATTGGTTTTAGATGACGTGGCAGCTTGGTATTAAAATCCAAGCAGATCTTAGCAAATCTTCTACAAGCAGAGAAGCCAAGTCCTTCAAAATGGGTGTGGCATGGAAGGTAACAGAATTGTATGAGGTTCTTTATTAGTTTTAGGATCGTTGGTAATTTTGGACTTGAGACCGAAATTCATGCCTAACGACTTAACTCCTAATACGGATAAATGAAGAAGAGAGCCCAAAAGCCAAGCTCAAACCCTTTAAGATTCAAACAAAAAAGTAAGCTTCTTATTTCCAGCCACACAATAAAATATAAAGCAAAACAACAACATAATCCCAACAACAGATTTCTTGCGTGAAATCTGCCCAAAGACTACATTCACGGCTTTCAAAGCCTAGTCCACATGCATCCAGCAGTTTTAGACATAACCTGACATACAAAATAATTTACAAAAACCAATACACGCTTAAACCTACTCATCCTCTTCACTCAGCAATAAAAAATAAAAAAAACCTTCAACCAAGATTCTTTTAACTGCTGTTATTAACCAGAAGGAACGAGGCTAGCAAGCTCTCTAATACTCTTCTTCTGCCATGCTACATCTCTCCCACCATGCTTCTCTCCCTAGCCCTTATCCAATCCCATAAACCACTTCAAGATTCAAGAACAACTCAAAAGAAAACATCACTCGATCAGATCTTGATGATTATGTTCTTCCAAGAAATCTGATCAAACTCCTTCATCTCCCCCATGGTGCTCCCTCCATTAGCATCAATCTTTCAAATTGATAGGTTGGCGGGACCTTTAGCAAGTTAATCCAATATGAAGATTTCACCAGAGGAACCTCTTCAACATAATCAACACCATCATATATACTTCGCCATAGCCACCGACGCATGGTTGAAACCTTACGGACCACCACGTCAAACCCTAGTTCGATCATTAGGGTTTGAGAACGTGAAAAACACATGTTCTCCATCAGTCGGTTTAACTCGGAACTGTCCATTGGGAGTGCATGCAGTCTTGAACATGCTCACGAAAGATCGTTTTTTTTAAGTAATCATCATATATATAATCGAAAGCCAGATGACGAGAGTATAATGATCACATGAATCAAAATTGTTTCATTATATTAAACATTTAGCTCATTTATACATAAGCTTAACAGAAGATAAAAATAGATACAAAAAGGTATCAAGGAAACATCAGACTAGAGCCCATGAAAGATCGATTGTTGTACCCCGGGCAGTGAGTAATTCTCCAACAAGAAAAACTTCTGCTTTGGGAAAAGTAAGTAATCGGAGATGTGTGAACAAAATTTTTAGGGTGCGGCTATTGCCACCCCACTAAATACTTTGTTCACCCCACATTTCAATTTTAAACTAAATATTCCAATACTAACCCCATAATCAAGAATTTTTGTGAAAATATAATATTAAGGATTAAATTCAGTTTACCCCCTCAAACTTTAGGGCTAAAATCGATCAGTTCAATCTCTGATTTTTTTTTTTAATCAGTTCAGTTCCTAAACTTTCAAAATGCATCACCCTAGTCTAAAATTTGAATTTAGCTCGAAATGTGATGTCATCTGGTGAGTTGGAGCCGACATAGTAGCCCACTTTTCAGCCTTTCACCCTTCATTTGAGAAATAGGAAGTCGTGATTTTGCATTATTGCACTATTGCTAGAGCGTTTACATTTTTAATTTTAGGGTGGAATGTGAAAATGTTCATTATACCCTTCTAAGTGGTTTATAATTTGTAAAAGTGGGCCAACATGTTTGGGCCAACATGTTTGGGCCAACTCAGCTTGTGATATAATCATTGAAGTCAATTTCGAAATTTAGACATGACTGATGAAAACTAAAAGTTCAGGGACTGAACTGATTAAAAAAAAAGGTCATGGACTAAATTGATTTTAGTCCTAAAGTTTGAGGGGGTAAATTGAATTTAATCCTAATATTAAACTAAAATCTATAAAATCCAAACAACAACGTATAATTCTCTACAATAAAAAAAAAAAAAACACAATTCTCTACATCTTTCAAATCAAATTTGAGAATCACTTCAATCTTTAACAGGTGGTTAATTATACAGTGTGGTGAGATTGTTCGTTCTTATTTTTAT
This sequence comes from Fragaria vesca subsp. vesca, assembly GCF_000184155.1. NCBI lineage: Eukaryota > Viridiplantae > Streptophyta > Magnoliopsida > Rosales > Rosaceae > Fragaria > Fragaria vesca. Next base: position 14,209,305 of record NC_020496.1, read on the forward strand.
TTTATTTATGGCTTCAATTGTAGTCTTTCTTTATAATCGTAAAGAAAGAACTCAAGAAAGAGATCAAGGAGAACATACATAAGATGTGGTTTGAGAAGAATGGAGGTCTCCATCAAATATATCGATAAGATATTTGTATATATGTTTAGATTTTATCATTTTTATAATTGTAAGTTAAAAGAAAGAAAATAAAAATCAGATTTTCTTAAGATTTTAAGGGCAGAATTGAAACGTAACATAGGGTGAACTGAGCATTTAATGGGGTGGATATAGCCGCAACCAATTTTTATTGATGTAAAACATTTTTTTTGGCAGCAGTAAAATATCAGCTGTTATTTAGCTGGTTAGTTTGAAAACAGAAAAGCCCAACGGTTATTTGACACCTTCACTTTGCCTATATATAATCCGAAAAGTTCAAAACTTGCAGACAATCCCATCGTAAATGATGACGCGGCTCTCCACGACATTTCCTTCCGTGAAGCTCACAAACCCTCGCCCCTCCTCAAATCTATTATCATGTTCAACATCACTACCCAAGATCAAATCAGAAGCAACATCCAATTCTCCCTCAAAATCAAAGTCAAGGTCTTGGTCTGTGTATCTCATCCTTTCCACCAATGCCCCCATCAAGACCTACGTTGGTGTCACCACCGATTTCTCTCGCCGGTATGAACAAATTGCTATCTGGGTTTTGTCTATTTTGTTATTTTCATTAGCTAATTGATGAATTAAGGACCATATTTCTATCTGGGTTCTTCCAATTTATCCGTTTCATTATACAATTGCTATCTGGGTCTTTCAGAGCTATCATTTTTCATAAGCTACATGATAGATTGACGACAAATTCTATCTGGGTCCTTCAAATTTATCCCTTATATTGCAAATCACTTTCTGGGTCTTTTAAAGTTATCATTTTTCAGAGCTACTTGATAGATTTACGACAAATTTCTATGTGGGTCTTGTTCATTTTGGGTTCTTTGGTGTTTATATGGGTTGTATTCTCTAGCAATTTTCCTTTCTTTTTCGCTCTTGGAATTAGGTTGGTGCTCAGTGATGTTTCTTTTTCCTGGTTATGATTCTGGGCTGATGTGAAGAATGAGAAGGTAGTCAATTGAAGCACTGATTGCCATTCCATCAGTTACCTGCCAGTTTTGAAATGAATAGATAGTAAATATCTCCAACTTCATTTTAGAAATAATCCAGTTTTGAAATGATCTATTGTAGCATGCAATTTTGTGCTTTTATGTTTGTGTTTAACTTCAACATTGTCAAAGGTTTTTCAAATATTTACTTAAGGTGCTCTTGTTTCTTATGTTTATCTTTTAATTGTTTGAAAAGAACACACTTTTGTGGTGTTATGTTGTGCGGATTTTTTTTTTTATAGAATCGAGCTATTTCTGGGAATCAATTTAAATTGCTTGGACAGGCTGATTATGATATATTTTTATATTCATTTGCAGTCTGAAACAACACAATGGTGAACTAAAAGGTGGCGCAAAAGCATCCCGTGCTGGAAGACCATGGATTTGTGCATGCCTAGTACATGGTTTCAAGGACCAAAACGAAGGTATTTGATTGGATAATTTGATAAAAGAGCTTGTGCTTCTCACATGATTATACCTGGGATTTACTTGAAAAGTTAAGTTTAAGGCCTATTACAAAGCATTGAACTTGAGTTATTCCAGCGTATATGACATTGTGGCTACCCAATGAACCCATAATTTTTTCTTAAGTTCACACCTTTTTGGACATTTGATTCTTTTTTATTACTCCAGCTATTAAAAATTTTGGCCAACAAAGGTACTCATATTTTGGAGTGTCAGTATGAAGTATATAATCTTTTACATGGTTTGCAACAGGGTTGTTTGGTCAGTTTTGCATGATCCTCTTTATTTTGATCTGAATGAGAAAGCTCTAGTGGTGATATGTGAGTGTTCTTGGAATTCATATTTTGAAAGAAAATGTTTTAGCGATTCTGAGCTGGTTTTTAGTGGATAAGTAAGAGGATGAGCGTTGATGTTGTTGGCTGGCCATTCTATGATGATAAGTTCTATTATGAAAACTTCTTGGTAAGTTCTGGTGGATGTTTATGCACATTCCCAACCAACTTGGACCACTTATAAAACATGCGTGCTTTTTACTTTCATATTGATTGCCACTCACCCAAACATGGTGACCATTTACCATTTGATTATCACAGAGACTGGTGAAGCAATGGCATTCATGAGAAAGTTTTTTATACAACTATCTTCATTGCATATGTTTTAAATATATCCTTTAAATACAGACAATAGGGATCTGAACTACAAATGTTAACTTCTGAGTCTGACCCTCTGTTCTTATTCTAGACAACTACGGTCATTAGAGTGCCTTATGATTGGCATGCTATTATGATCTTATTGTTTTGGTTCCTTTGATGAAAATACACAAACTATTTTTCATGCAATTGATATATGCCCCTTTTGTTTTTCTATTGGCCTTCAATGGAGTGGCTAAAAGCTCTTCTCCTCATTTTCAACACATACAGACAAGTTACCTTAAATTTTTGAGCCACCCTTCATCAGTGGTTGTGAATGACTGATTTGTCTCACTCTTTTCAAACTTGTTTCCATAGGAGCAAGTCAGAAGGATTGAAATAGAACCATCTAATTTTCTATCCACCCACCTTTATTTATTTTGCCTTCATAAAACAAAATCCATACATTAATGAACTTTACTGATTTTTATGCCCTTGTCTAATGTGTACTCATACTGATCATTCCAGTTCCTTTACCATGAACCCACGATCCTTGTTCTGATATACATTTATGCAGAAGTAAAGATCTTTTATGTCTGCTATTTGATCTCTGATACATTGTCATTTCTTTAACTCTTTTGTTTAATAATAATAATGTTCTTTTTGTTTTGTGTAGTGTGTTCTTTTGAATCAAAATGGAAAACTTTATCAAGGAGTTTGCCTCGAAAAAGAAAGGATGACAGTGAGGCAGAACAAGCAAACAATTTGTCGCTTCCTCTACTACAACACAGGCAAGCAGCTCTAAATAGAGTTAAAGGTATATTTGATTGCACTGACTTGGAAATTGACTGGAAACTGAACCCGTTATAACATGGTAAACTGTAAACCCCAGGTTGCTACACTTTCCATTATATTTATGTAAATTAATATGTTATAACTGAAAGAAACTTATCTAACCTGAGGACAATCAATTGATCTTTATACTATGTAACACTGAAGCACTGTAATCACAAAAAATTTCGTCGAAAACTAAAAACGACTGTGATGATGGAGAAATTTGTCTTGAAGTGGTCTACTACAGTATATTATTACTCACTATATGAAACAACAGAAAGTTTGTAATTATTTGTTCAGCGTCCTCTTCACACTCTATTCTGAACTCTCTTGAAGTTATTGAGATTTACATTTTACTGGTTTTAGTTATAGTTAACCACTTAACTGTATTGTTTCCCTTAATGTGTCCTGCAACACTAATCATACTTATGTAATCATGTTATGGACACAGAATAGAACTTCCATCGATTCAGCCTAGGCTGGTTTGGTTTGCAGTTCTATGCTTGGTTGGTTGCTTCTGACAATTGTTTTCTTATTCCTTAAGTTTGTTTTGGTTTCAAGTGGCGTTCAATACTTCAATTTGGTCAATGAGTTACTGCCTTTCAAGTTGCAACACATAGTTTCCCTGAAAACATTTTAGCTTCTACCATCAATTATTGCAAGCTCAATAAGTCAATAGACACTTCATGTCATGTGCAAACTTCAAATAACGTTTTGTCATGTTTGCACGCACGTAGTTTCCAAGTTTGTGCAGTTTAATAAGATTAGGTTTCTTGCGGAAAGTTGCAATCCTTGTATAAGGACATGAAGACTGATCTATTACACTACCAATTTGAAAAATCAAAATTGATTTCGACTGTTTTCATTAGCCATTGTTAGAAAGCCTCGTATGATTTTATCACGAAACATACCATCCACTGGTTTATAATTCCACAAATAGGAATCAAATGCGAAATTATTAGACAATGGTTATTGGAATGTTTGACATTCTTAAGCATGTCACTTACAACAAAGACACTTGTGTTACTAGACCAACATATCATGAGCTAGATAACCATTTTTGGGAAGTCTGAGCTACATTCTTCATGTATGCACCAAAAGCAACATACTCTTCAAGCATTCTAACATCAGCCTTACTCCGAAGAAACTGCGGAAAGAAGAGCCAGAAGCAAGTCACAACCACAAACCCTACTGTCAACACCACCGAGACTGGTGTCGGCAGCCGGAACCTGCCCCTCAACGCCTTCTTCAAAAGGATCTCCACCATCAAACACGACCCCTGCAGAATGAAGAACCACGTAACCTCCCATGTCGGCTGCACGCGTCCCTGGTAGTAGTAAATCAGCTCATGCATGAGCCCGGACACTACGAAGCTTCCCATTACAGCAGGGAGAGGAGCCCATTTCCGGCCAATGAAGCGCGTGGAGCAGTCGAGAATGGGCTCGTATACGGCCGGCCGTAGGATACTGGTGGCCATGAGGTTCCATCTTCTGCCCCAGAAGTCTTGTAGCGATGTGGAGAGGTAGGGCTCGTTGAAGTGGGGCTTCAGTTCCAATCCCAAAAGGGCTTGAGCCAGGACTCCTACCATAACTAGGAGGAACTCTAGGAGGAGATATATGTATAGACAATGAAGGACTAAGATGAGGTTTGGATGAAAATGCTCACTATAATAGAGGATTCCTATCAGAATGACCAAAAGGAAGCCCTTGATTACATGATTCAGGGTTGTTGATTTGGCGCTTCTGGGATGTGGGGTGTTCCCATTTTGGCCATTCAGATGGGGTTTTGATGGAGATGGGTCTGTTTTAATGTGGCCATTTTGATGTTTTGGAGGTGGGATTTCTTCGATTTCGATTGGGAGGCAAGCAATGGCCATGAAACGTCCAATGGAGATTGACTGGTCTGAAGCCAAAGGACGTTTACCAAAGGCGAAAAGCAGAAGCTTGAAGCTGCCAAGCCATGAAATGAAGAAAGCAGTGGCGCCTCCAAGATGTACAGAGGACAGGTGAAGAGGGAGGTACAAGAAGAGACAGACAACTGGGACTACACAAAGAAGCCTGGTTTTACCTTTGGGGACTATTTTGCCGAGGGAGTAGGAATAGAATAAGCATACAAATATCGAACTTAATACCTCAATGAAGTTGCCAAATTCACCTTCCATTTCTTCTCTGATCTTGATTTCTCTTTGTTTATCTGACAAAAATGGAAGGTTTTGGGGAGGATTAAGAACGATCAAGACAGATGAAAAGGGTACTTGATCGAGTTGACGACTCATGAAACATAAAGAATCAACTGGGCAAACTCAATTGGTGCTTTTGGAGTGCAATATAGGCGACATTTGATTCGATCTGGAGCACAAAAAGCTATTACTAGCTCATTGGGTTATTGACTATTGGATCCTTTTTTGTGAATGAGAGATCATATGCATTTCATTATTTGATTTGATTTGATTTCGTGCAAGAAACTGATCTTCAGTTTGTTGGTTATTGACATATGGGCATTACATAGTTCTTATATTGTGGCTTGCAAGTCAACAACACACCGATTTTAGTAAATTTATTGGGTTTTGGATTTTCTTTTCATTTTGATTCTTTTGGCATCAGGTCCAACCTATCAATTCAAGGGTTTAATATATCAATCATTGATTTCGTTCCAAGTAAAAGATTCTGTAATGATCTCGTGCGGTCGATATAAATACATATTAATCTCAAGACGGATGATATGTGCTCGAGTCTGGACTAGCAGCTACATATCAAAGGTGGATGCTTGAGATGTAGACCGGGCAGACCCTCTAAATTCGTCTTGTATATTCTCAAGTCAGATTCATTGTATGTTGTGAGAGTGACTGTAGGTATAATGAAAGAAGTTGAGGTCAATTGTTAATCGACCCAAGTCCTAAGACATAAGAAGGGAAGGGTGCAACCGTGCAAGTGAAGCTGCTCCCTGATTCCCAAATAGTAGCTAATCACTGTCCATCACCCCTAGCTAAACCTAAAAACAGTCATGTAAATGATGTTTCTAAAAAATGTGCCCATTGCAGCATACTCCTCGAAAGCTTTAACATCAACCCCGAGCCGAAACTATGAGGCACTCAAACGTCGATAACACGAATCCAATGGTCATGAGTCGAGAGATCAACGTCCGATGTTGCCACCTATTTGGTAGCGTTTTCTTGGAAAAGATCTCAACTGCTAGACATATCCGGTGGAGCATGAAGAAGCAGCTGACTTCACCTGTTATCTGCGTTTGGCCCATATGGTAAAAAATAATCTCATGCATCACCGCTAATATATACACCAAATTTTGTCGAGTACGGCAGGTAATGTAGCCCACATACGACCAACGGCATGTTTGAAAATGTCGACGGTGGGTTCGTATAGAGTGAACGTAAAATACTTGTGACCATGAGGTTCTATCATTTGCCACAAAAGTCTTAGAGTGGGGTGGAGAGGTATGGCTCATTAAACTGTGGCTCAAGCTCTATGCCCAGCAAGGCACAAGCCATGGATGCAACCACAGTTAGGACGAGTTCAATGAGCAGATAAATGTGCAAACAATAAAGTAGTAAAGCATTGGGATGAATGTAGTTAATGTAATAACAGGCGCATAACAAAATGGATGGAAATCACCTGTTCCGGATTTCCCAATGCCAAACCTGTGCCACTAATAAAAGTCTGACATGTGGAATTCAACCAAGAAAACTTTAACAGAGCTCTAACTCTGTAAAAAAAAATCCCAGTTCCTCCTCGTTTCTTCTTCCTTTTGCCTTCTTCGATCAAGAAAACGAATCAGATCAGATACAATCATATCAGAGACAAATAGACCTTAATTGACAAGACCCGTCCCGAAAACACACAGTAAAACAGACAAGTCTTGCGGGGTCCACTCTTAAAAGAGATTATACCGAAATTTCGGCATAACCTCCTCTAAAAATAGACAACCCATCCTGAAATAAAACTGAAACACTTCAACTATAATAATCAACCACCACGCCTGGAGTCCTTCACTCCCCACAACGAGAACCAAGTCATAGCAGTACTTAAACAACCCAAACCAAATATTCAACTACATTACTTAAACATGAACATCAATCAAGATTAAACTCTCTACTTGGGTCGTAGACCTTAAAAAAAAAACACTTCAACTTAATTTACATAATCCCATGGTTCTCAGAGCACTAAGGAAGGAAAATAAAACAACTACTCATAGGTTAACAGGTAACCTACGATCAGCAAGGAGCAGCGGAAAATCTATGCCTCAACTCCTAGGGAAACCGAACAGGAGCTCTGCAATCTGGGCATTTGAAAACAAAGGGCCCAGGGAAAAGTATTTAAAAACGTTAGCGTGAGTGGACGAAAAATAAACTAATTAATACGTCCAAGAACAGAATAATATAAAATCAAATTTTTATATGCTTTTCCATTTATACGGAATTTAAGAATTTCTATGCATGCAAATATTATAATCTCAACAAAATTCACACTAGCCCCTCTAGTCATAAAGCAATAAGAAAAATAAACGGATTCTTCATATAAGAAACTTCCAAAATAATGGGCTAGTCAAATTAACATCTCAAATAAAATATCCTATATGGCCATATAAGTGAGTCTCCCAAACTCGGTTGCCTCCCAGGCATAGTACTCCCATACTCCTTGTACCTTCACGTCGAGTTGACGGATAGGGCACAGGGCTTGCGTGATGCCGCCGGCAACATCACATCACCACTACGGTGGAAAGGGCTTGCGTGACCCCACTTGAAATATGGGAGTCACATCACCTCGAATGGTGGAACGACATACTAGCATTGACATCATATAATCCAACAAATATGGCATAAGAAAGGAAAATATAATTTCATGTGAGTTTCCCCGAAACTCATCTTTAAAACTTAAGTACGATTCCTAACCGTACTCGGAAAATTCCAAGAGAAAAGAAATAAATTAAATTTAATAACGTGTCCCACACGTTAAAATGCTCAAAGTAATAATTAAGCCAAATAATCCACATATTTCAAATCTCCAATCATGCATGCATATTCCATTAAAAACAAAGTGTCCACTCACAATATAGATGGCTAAGCCTGACGTCGGTCAGAGCCCTCCTCACGTGGTGTCTCCTCTCGTCCTGTACAAAACGAGATTTAAGGTCCGAGACAATAACTCAAAAAAATAACAATTTTTAACAAAGTAAGGTAAAGTCTTCCTCACTCCCTCTACACACCCAAACCTAAGAAGAACTCCAACCTTATTTTTACTAATCATCTCCAATTTTTCCTCAACGTTCTAACATATAAATACAAATATGGAAATTTCCATGGATGAGGCTCACCTCTACTTTTTCACCAAAATCAACTTAAAAATTTCCTAAATTCCTACCAACAAATACCATAATTTTCAATACTTCAATACCACTCATTTCTCATTCATGGAGCCACCAAAACTATCCCAAATTCCAAACACTCTTCACCAAAAAAAAAAAATCACCATACCATACAACAACATTTATCTCTTCTAAAAACCATTCACCAAAAATTACCGACCAAAAACCACCACCAAACCGGCAGCAGCCACCGGCAGTGGCGGTCAACTGCCGGCAGTGGCAGTCAACCACCATCACTCTCACAACTCCGACCAAAATTAACAAAGTATACACCAAACTCTTCCTCTCATCAAGTATTAGAACAATTATAACTAACACAAAACCCACAAATCAAGGGTTTGGCCGGAAAACACCTCACAAGCTCAAGAACACAAAACCCCCGATTTGCTATATACTCCCAATCGATCTCCTACCTTTAGGGGAAAGACTAACCAACAAGAGTGCATCAAAACCCTACCTTCAGTTTCCCGATTGGTGGCCGGATAAAGGAGTTCCGGCTCCTCAAAACCGGCGGCTTGACAGCGCTCCCGTGAGCTGCTGCCGGAGAGAGGAGGACAGCTACCACCCCAGAGACGTCGAGCGGAGTCCCAGCTGCCGAACGGGACCGGTGCGGCGGTCAGACGTGGTTAGACGGCGGCGATCTGTCGGAGAGAAATCGGATGGGTCGGGGTCGGGCTCGGCTCGCGGAGAGAGAGAGTGGAAGGAGTTGTTGACTTTTCTATTTTTGTTCCCAAACATAACCAGAAGGCCTCACTTAAAAACCCCAGCCCACATATGGAAAGTCTTATTATTTAGCTAGAACCTTTACCTACGACTCTTATTCGAGTAACTAAAAATCTACAAGTTTGTCTACACCACCTCAATATAGAATAAAACAAATTTCCGAATTGATTAACTACAAGTAAAACGGATACCACAGTATAAAAATAATTACTAGGTTCGGGGTGTATCAATTCTCCCCTCCATATAAAAATTTCGTCCTCGAAATTTCCATACCTGTCAATAAAAGAGGTGGGATACTGCTGCCTCATCTTATCCTCCGGTTCCCAAGTAGCCTCCATAACCTGATGACTTCTCCAAAGGACCTTAACAAGTCGAACCGTCTTATTTCTCAGCACTTTCTCTTTTTGATCCAAGATCTGAACCGGTTCTTCTTCGTAGGTCAAATCCTTCTTTAAACTAATGGGTTGTTCTTGCAAGATATGAGAAGGATCGGCTACATACTTATGGAGCATAGACACATGGAAAACATCATGGATCCGGGATAACTCTGGGGATAACCTCAAACGATACGCTACTGGGCCAACCCGCTCCGTAATTTCATAAGGACCGATGTACCTTGGGCTAAGCTTTCCACGTTTCCCAAACCGAATCACACCCTTCCAAGGGGATAACTTCAGGAATACCCAATCACCAACCTGAAATTCAAGGTCCCTTCTACGGTTATCTGCATAACTTTTCTGTCTCTGATTACCTTGATGTTCTCATTAGTATGAAAAACAATTTCTGGAGCAGCAAATTCTCTTTCTCCCACTTCATTCCAGCATAAAGGTGTACGACATTGCCTCCCATATAAGGCCTCAAATGGTGCCATACCAATGCTAGAATGAAAACTATTATTATAGGCAAACTCCATCAAAGCCAATTTCTTAACCCAACTCCCTCTAAATTGCTTCACACAAGACCTCAACATATCTTCTAAGGTCTGAATAGTTCTCTCGGATTGCCCATCGGTTTATGGATGAAAGGCAGTGCTAAAACATAATTGAGTCCCCAAAGCCGTCTGTAACCCTTTCCAAAACTTTGACACAAAACAGGGATCCCGATCAGATACTATAGATTCTGTCACCCCATGAAGTCTGACAATCTCATTTACATACAATTCTGCCAATTTCTCGAATTTATAGGTTTTATTAACCGGCAAGAAGTGTGCTGATTTGGTGAGTCGATCAACAATTACCCATATACCATCATGACCATCTCGAGAACGAGGTAAACCATAAACAAAATCCATAGTGATATGATCCCATTTCCACACTGGAATCTCTAACGGTTGCTGCAACCCTACTGGCTTTTGCCTTTCAGCTTTCACCTGCTGACAAACCAAGCATCTACTCACAAATGCTGCAATCTCCCTCTTCATATTTGGCCACCAATAAAATTCCCTCAAAGTCCGATACATTTTAGTACTACCAGGATGCATGGCATAAGGAGAATTATGAGCTTCCTCTAAAATCTCTTGCTTAAGCACTTCATTTCTTTTGGCACACAAAGTCTGTTTTTAAATAATAATACCCCATCTTTTCCAATGGAAAACCCCACCGTGGTGCCACCACGTGTTCTTTCAATCAAGCGGATGATGGAAGGGTCCTGACATTGTGCTTCTCGCACTCTGTCAATCAGAATCGGTCTCACATGGAAACTAGCAACCAAAGTACCAACTCTATCCACCGACAAATCAACTCCTGTAGCTCGAAGTTCATAAAGAAGAGGAAGTCGAACTGTCCTCAAATAAGATAAGCTACAAGTAGGCTTCCGACTAAGAGCATCTGCCACAACATTTGCTCTTCCAGGGTGGTACTCAATAGTGCAATCATAGTCTTTAATCAACTCCATCCACCTCCTCTGCCTCAAATTCAACTCCTTTTGTGTAAAAATATATCGGAGACTTTTATGATCTGTAAAGATCTGACACTTAGCTCCATAAAGATAGTGTCTCCACAACTTCAATGCAAAAACCACTGCGGCAAGCTCTAAATCATGGGTTGGATAATTCAACTCATGCGGCTTAAGTTGCCTAGAAGCATAAGCAATTACATTTTCATGCTGTATAAGCACACCACCCAAACTCACTCTTGATGCATCATAATATATCACATACTCTCCACTATCATCAGGTAAAGCCAACACAGGAGCACTAGTTAACCGATTCTTGAGTTCTTGGAAACTTTGCTCACATTTCTCAGACCACTCAAACTTAACTCCCTTTCTCGTCAATCTTGTAAGTGGAGCGGCGATCTTAGAGAAATCTCGTACAAAACGACGATAATAACCTGCTAGACCCAAGAAACTACGGATCTCCGTCACACTATTAGGTTTACTCCAATTAGTCACCACTTCCACCTTTTGAGGATCCACACTAACACCCTCAGCAGAAATAACATGGCCCAAGAATCCAACAATATCCAGCCAAAACTCACATTTACTGAACTTGGCATATAGCTCTGCACACCTCAAAGTCTGAAGCACCAGGCTCAAATGTTTAGAGTGTAACTTCTCACTCTTTGAATAGACCAGAATATCATCAATGAACACAATGACAAAACGGTCTAGATATGGGCGAAACACCCTATTCATCAAATCCATGAAAGCCGCGGGTGCATTTGTTAACCCAAACGACATCACCACAAACTCATAGTGACCATAGCGTGACCGAAAAGCAGTCTTGGCTATGTCAGAGTCTCTAATCAGCAACTGGTGATACCCGGACCTCAAGTCAATCTTAGAAAAGACTTTAGCACCCCTCAACTAATCAAACAAATCATCAATGCGGGGCAAAGGATACTTATTTTTCACAGTAACTTGATTCAACTTCCTATAATCAATGCACAACCTCATAGTACCATCTTTCTTCCTTACAAACAACACTGGGGCACCCCAAGGAGACACACTAGGCCTTATGAAACCCTTGTCTACTAACTCCTACAATTGAACCTTCAACTCTTTCAACTCTGTCGGGGCCATCCTGTAAGGTGCCTGAGAAATATGGGTTGTTCTAGGGAGTAATTCAATGGTAAAATCTATCTCCCTTACATGAGGTAAACCAGGCAACTCCTCCGGAAAAACATCAGGAAACTCCTTGACTACAGGAATATCTTCAACCTTAAGAACTCCCATACTAGTATCCACAACATGAGCCAAATATGCCTGACAACCCCTATTCAGCAATTTACCTGCCGTGGCTGCTGAAATCAAGCAAGATGGCAAAATATTCCGCTCTCCACAAAACGTAATCTCCGCTTCTCCGGACTTCGGAACACTACAATTTTCTGGAAACAATCGACCAAAGCCTGATGTGCCTCTAAGAAATCCATCCCCAAAATCACATCAAAATCAATCATCTCTAATGGAATTAAATTTGCCTCCAAGTTATACCCCTCAACCAGAACTTCACAAGACCTAAATACCCAATCAATTTTAAACACATCACCCGAAGGCAAAAACACATACCATTCCCCCGGGAGAGGAGATGAGGGCACATTAGCATGAAGTGCAAATCTACTAGACATAAAAGAATGAGTAGCTCCCGGATCCATCAAAGTAAATGCAGGCTGGCCAAAAATAAACAACGTACCAATGATAACCTCGGGAGAGGTGCGACCCTCCTGAAATGTCATGGCATGAACTCTAGCCTGAGTGGTAGGGCGTCCTCTCTGACCTCTACCCTGCTGGGGACCGCCTCTAACTGCTGAACTAGCACGTGAGCCACTACTAGAAGCACCAACTGAAGTCTGACCTGCAGTCTGGTAAAATGTAGGCGCGACTCCCTGAGTCAAACGGGGACAATCTCTCTTAAAGTGACCTGGCTCGCCACACTCGAAACACCTAACTGGCTGATATTGTCTAGACTGACCTGAATGACTACTGTGGGCTCCACTACTACCACTCATACCACCCCTAAACTGACTAAAGGGGCGTCTGCCTGTAGATCCCCCAACAAATCTCCGGCTACCTCTAAGCCTAGATCGGGCTGAATGACCAGAACTGCTACTACGTCCACTACCCACAGAAGATCCGGAACCAGATGTAGATGCCGCTCTCTTAGACGGTCCCTAACTAGGGCCACCAAGGTCTCGGGGTCGGCTACCCATCTGTGAGGTCTCAATATTTAAAGCTGCCCCAACTGCATCACTAAATCTCGGATACAATACCGCTTGCATCTTTTCCTCATACTCACCCCCAAGTCCCCGAACAAACCTGTATATCTTATCATGCTCGTCCCGTACCAAGTCAGGAACATGATGAGCTCTAGCAAGGAAATGCTGCTCAAACTCCAAGATTGACATATCTCCCTCCCTTCTGCAAATTCATAAACTGATCCTGCATCCTATGGAGATGAGCTCGACTACAGTAACGATCATTGAAATGGGCCTTGAACTCATCCCAAGCCATGAGAGAAGCATCCCCATAATCTCTAGTAATGCCAACCCACCAATGCCATGCAGGGCCATGCAACCATTGCACTGCCACGAATACCTTACGGTCATCAGGAACATTTAACCTTGCAAACACTCTCTCTATAGTCTCAATCCACTCCTGGGCCTCAATGGGATCCTTGGCTGTAGAAAACTTCTCAGCACCATTATCCTTGGCCCTCTTAATGCTAAAATCAGGCGGGGGTTGAGGGTTCATTGCTGCAGCAAACTGATTAACAATCTGCTCAAACGCTCCCAGCATACCCTCTTGTGCATTCATGTCATCCCCCACCGGAGGAGCTCTCTGTGCTCGGCGTCTAGGAGGCATAGTACCTAAGATAAACATAGATTAGAAATTCACACTTGGACAATCTAGTATTAAACTAGATGCCATTAATCCAACAGGAAGGGGAACCTAATGCTCTGATACCAACTGACAAGACCCACCCCGAAAACACACAGTAAAACAGGCAAGTCTTGTGCGGTCCACTCTTAAAAGAGATTATACCGAAATTTCGGCATAACCTCCCCTAAAAATGGACAACCCATCCTGAAATAAAACTGAAACACTTTAACTATAATAATCAACCACCACGCCTGGAGTCCTTCACTCCCCACAACGAGAACCAAGTCATAGCAGTACTTAAACAACCCAAACCAAATATTCAACTGCATTACTTAAACATGAACATCAACCAAGATTAAACTCTCTACTTGGGTCGTAGACCTTAAAAAAAAACACTTCAACTTAATTTACATAATCCCATGGTTCTCAGAGCACTAAGGAAGGAAAATAAAACAACTACTCATAGGTTAACAGGTAACCTACGATCAGCAAGGAGCAGCGGGAAATCTATGCCTCAACTCCTAGGGAAACCGAACAGGAGCTCTGCAATCTGGACATTTGAAAACAAAGGGCCCAGGGAAAAGCATTTAAAAACGTTAGCGTGAGTGGACGAAAAATAAACTAATTAATATGTATCCAAGAACAGCATAATACAAAATTGTTACAGAAAATATGATATGGAACAAGGTCTACTCATTCTCATTAGAAACCCTCTTTATATAGAGGTGAATTTCAACGGTAATTACACGCACATAATGACGATAATCAATGGTAATAACAATGTACATAATGACTGATATAACTAATTGAGCCGTTACATCCGTTAATCACTAATGCCTTAATCTATTCTCGTCAGTTACTTTGACGAAGGCACACATAAGGTATTTTTCCTTCAACACTCCCCCTTGTGCCAAGTCAAAGTTAAAACAGTACATATGGTGTTGCCTCATTAAAAACCTTGCCAAGTAACAAAAACCCAATGGGACAAAATAAATCTTGATCGAAGGGAAAAAGAGCACAACACACCTATGTGTTAGTCTCCCCCTGAAGTCTACACTCCCCCTGACTTTTACATCAATCAAGGGTGTTAGGAACGTCCTCACATTCCTATGTTTCTCACAGGGTATCGTTGTTTTCCTAATGGTGAATACATGACCATTTTGGAAACAACCTATTGGTCGTATATAGATACTTTGCATTAGTAATGACCTACCAAAGCATTGCTTGGTGTATTGGTGTAGGAGATTACAGTTCCATCTGCATTCCCTTTCGACTTGCTTTTAGGATATGATGAACCTAAGTCAATGGTTTCTTTATGTATCATGATACATTTTAGTGGCGTTGCGTTGGCGCTTGAACAAGTTCAAATGAGAATGTATTACTCGGTCGTGTTCATTGGGCTAAGTACAATATTGTGCCTATTGCACTTTTAGAAAAGAGTTTTCATTTCTCTACCCTTCTTGGTCATCTTCCTTTGGACGAAATGGATTTTCTTTTACATCCAAACAACAACCGATCATTGGGAGTGCTAACAGTATGCATTTTGTCCATGTAAATCGCCTGAGAATCTTTTGGACACATGCAGACTGGTGGATTAATATTCCACAAACTCGTTATTAACCGAGTTTCCCAAGATTATTCATCTCAATTCAGATTTCATATAGCTCGTGGTTTCTCTTACTTCTCCAAGAGTACCTACTATGTTCCTATCATCAACATAGATAACTATAATTGCAAATCCGGAACTCTTTTCTCTATGAGTACGCAAGGACATAGTTCATAATTTTGTATCTCTTTCCACTCAAGTAGTCACTTGTATAAAGTGAGCGTTTCAATTCTAATTACAAACGCACTCTGTGGTTTAGAGTTACTTGAGTTGGATAGTTTAAGGCCATCGGGCACTTTTATGGATATCTCCCAATCAAGATCCCTATGGAGATAAGTAGTAACCACATAGATGAGCTGCATTTCCATTATGGGAGATTATTTCTCCTCGTTGTCAATCCAGAGCGTTGCGAGAAACCTTGGCGCCACAAGGCGAGCCTCTTTCTTTAGGGCTTCATTCTTCTCATTACGCTTTATGACAAAAACTTTTTTATGTCCTGCGGGCTTTACACTTGGTAAGGTTAGCACTACCAAACCAAATACCTGTCTCTTTGTCAGAGAATCTAGTTCTTCCTGGATCGCACTTTTATGTAGGTCAATATGCTCTTTGTTAACATTTTTCAACAAAGCGTGGTTCGATACCTTCGTGCTCTATGATTCCTTGAGCAACAGTATGAATCATCAATGTGTATATACTCTCGTAATCTGTTGAGATTTTGTCTCTGGAATCATTTTAAACATCGGAGCGTCCTCCAGTATTGATTCATGGACATAATTGTAATCAAAGACAATCTCATGAGAGAGATTCTTTACATTGATGAGGTTGTGCCTTACTTACCCAATTCCTTTAGGCAAGTATTGATCGAACCAAGTGGCCTCCCCCTATTCCCTTAGAGAGCCACGGCCTCAACCACACCTCCACTAAGTGTGGTTGCATCGCCTCTATCTGCAGCGACGTGCCCCTTATTGGGGACTTTTATCCTTGCAGGCATTTGCAGCTAACATGTGTGATCTCGTCACTTCAACAATATCTATAAACGTATCAGGCATCGAAACTGTTACGTTCAAGGTATCGATTATGTGGGGATCAAGATGAGACAGAGTGGGG
>NC_020496.1:14226027-14263649 GCF_000184155.1 Fragaria vesca subsp. vesca
TCAAGGTATCGATTATNTGGGGATCAAGATGAGACAGATGGGGCAACCACGACAATTCCTGTCGTTCCCTTAGAAAATCTTTTTCTTATCTCCCCCTAACGACGGGAAGACTGTCTTATCAAAGTGACAATCTGCAAATCGAGCGGTGAGATCGCCTGTAAGGGTTAAAGTAGCGGATAATTGTTGGAGGTGCGTATCCAACATAAATACATATTCGTTTTTGAGTACCCATTGTTGATACGTTGTGGGGGCGCAATAGACACATATGCTGCACAACCAAGTATGCGTAAATCTCAGGCTCATGTCCATTACCAACCGGTATGCATCAAATGGTAGGCTAGTAGTGGGCCTAAAAACGAATAAATAAGGTTGCGTGCATTATTGCATAACCCTAAGAAGGTATATGTAGGTTGGTGCGCATAACCAGTACCTAGATATGGTGGCATATGTGAAGCCATTTCATGTATGCCTTTAGGGTACAAGATGCTATACATTGATCTTTATAGACATGCAATAGTCATCAAGTTCTTTTGATGTTAACTCGTAGCATTGTCAAGTACAATAGACTTTATGATTTAGGGTGGTGAGCCCGTATAATATATGCTAAGAGTTGTAAGAGCAGCAATTCTTATGAACAATAATTTGATATGTGACCAATATGTAGTAAATATCGAATAAATTTCAATGTTTCAGAATAAAATCTGAAATTTATTAATAAACCAACAATAACCAAAAAACGGTCTTATCCATGAAATCTCAATCATCAAACCAATAGTCAAAATAAACTTGAAGACTAAACAATAGTCAAATTATTGAGGCATTATGCCTTCATAAATATCTTGGAAAAATAAAACAGATCAATCAAAGTCTGGAACGTCCTTTGACTGAGCAAGGTCCTTGTTACCAGGAAAGTCTGCAATTGTGAGGTTGACATCTGGGTCAGGGCCTCCTTCATCCATATACTGAGCCTCTTGCTCCATAGACTCTCTATACCTCCTGTAGTTGGTTGCTACTAAGTTGGTTGCTTGGCAGTTCTTGTACCAATGTCCAGTAGTGCCACACCTATAGCAAGGTTCTGTGCCAACTCTTTCCTTTTGGATTTGAGGATCCTTAGGAGCTTTCTGCACCTTGGAGCCATGACCACTGGGACCAGTACCACCATGACCACTTGGGCCAGCACCACCATCTCTACGCCATACATGTGGAGGGCCTCCACGACCCTCATGTCCCTTTCCACGTGGTGCATTGTTCTCACGTGAGTAGGGATCAACACGTCCAACCCCTTTTCCTTTAGGGTTCTTTTCACCTTTCACCTTGCCATAGTTAGTTTCAGGAATTTTCTTTGTCCCAACAGGCCTGGTGTTGTTGTTCACGAGAACCTCACTATGCCTTTCAGCCACTTGCAGTAGGTTGATCAGCTTATTGAAAGTTGTGATTCTCTTGTTGTCATACTCCAACCTATACTGGTTCGCTAGTATTAGTGATGAAGTAGGAAATGTGGAAAGTGTCTTTTGGATCATATCATCTTCTGTGAGTTCTTTCCCACAGAAGTTGAGACGTGCCTTTAAGCGCAGCATGTCCTTGTTGAAGTCATTGACCTTTTTATAATCAAGCAAGCGGATTTCATTCCATTGGACGGTTAGTTCTGGGAGCAAAGTATCATGAATGTTCTCAAAACGCCCTTTTAGAGCATCCCATAGCTCCATGGGTGTCTTCAACTGAAGGTATTCCCAACGCAGGCTGGGGTCAATATGCCACCTCAAAAACATAAGGGCATTGGCTTTCACCTTGTCAGACGGTCCTGCGTCTTTGGGGTCCGTGGGGGTTTTGATGGTGGAAGTGTAGTCCTTTCCCACAAAAGTGGTTTCCACATCAGAAACCCAACAGTGGTACTCAATTCCTTCTGAGTCTAAAATGTCAAATTCAGGGCGAGTTGAATCAACCATCTACATAAACAATAGCAAAGATATATTAATTACGTAGTCGCAAAGACATCCACGTAAATTATTTTCCAAGAATGATAATTTAGATTTCAATACCAAGATTCATAATGGTCACACTATTTTCGATGCTTTGTGAAAATACTTTATCACAATAATTTAGATGTTATGAATGTACTTTCATAACAACCTAATTTATAGGACATGCAAAATGGTAATATTTACTAAAATAATAAAAAAAAATAGTCGTAATATATACAATCAGTTTAATAGTAAAACTAGATTTCACATTTTACCATGTCATTCATTAGCACCATAGTAAATAGTTAACAGTAATAGTAACTATTAATTACCACACAGTAAGTTAAAGAGTTACCTCAGCACCAGTGAGGTGAAAAATAATTTGAATCGGGTTAAAACGCGGGTCGGGCTCGGAGAATCCGGGTCGAGCTTCTATGTTCGGGTCGTTGGCCGGGATGGGCAGATCGACGCTAGGCCTGTGAAAGGAGCTAGTGCGGCGGTGTTGCGGAGCGAGCGCTGGATAGAGCAAGGCGGTGCGTTCGGGGTTTGGGGTTTGCGTCACTGGGCTTGATCGGTCGAAGCAGAACCGGCGCTCGTCGGATCTGGGCTGCTCGCCGGGGTGCGCAAACGTCGTTGGGGCTCGCTCGGATCGGCTCGAGCTCGGCTCTGGGCTGGTCGGATCTCAGCAGTAGGGCTAAGGGTACACCGGTCCACCGGTGAGGAGAGAAAGGCAGTGATGTTACTGCCTGGGTGGGAAAAACGGCTTAGGGGGTTTTTTTTTTTTTTTTTGTTGTTGGCCGAAAACTCAAAACGTAAACTAGAGCAACGTGTCTGATAACGTGTTACAGAAAATATGATATGGAACAAGGTCTACTCATTCTCATTAGAAACCCTCTTTATATAGAGGTGAATTTCAACGGTAATTGCACGCACATAATGACGATAATCAATGATAATAGCAATGTACATAATGACTGGTATAACTAATTGAGCCGTTACATCCGTTAATCACTAATGCCTTAATCTATTCTCGTCAGTTACTTTGACGAAGGCACACATAAGATATTTTTCCTTCAACAAAAATCAAATTTTTATATGCTTTTCCATTTATACGGAATTTAAGAATTTCTATGCATGCAAATATTATAATCTCAACAAAATTCACACTAGCCCCGCTAGTCATAAAGCAATAAGAAAAATAAACGGATTCTTCATATAAGAAACTTCCAAAATAATGGGCTAGTCAAATTAACATCTCAAATAAAATATCCTATATGGCCATATAAGTGAGTCTCCTAGACTCGGTTGCCTCCCAGGCATAGTACTCCCATACTCCATGTACCTTCACGTTGAGTTGACGGATAGGGCACAGGGCTTGCGTGATGCCGCCGGCAACATCACATCACCACTAGGGTGGAAAGGGCTTGCGTGACCCCACTTAAAACGTGAGAGTCACATCACCTCGAAAGGTGGAACGACATACTAGCATTGACATCATATAATCCAACAAATATGGCATAAGAAAGGAAAATATAATTTCATGTGAGTTTCCCCGAAACTCATCTTTAAAACTTAAGTACGATTCCCAACCGTACTAGGAAAATTCCAAGAGAAAAGAAATAAATTAAATTTAATAACGTGTCTCACACGTTAAAATGCTCAAAGTAATAATTAAGCCAAATAATCCACATATTTCAAATCTGCCCTCCTCACGTGGTGTCTCCTCTCGTCCTGTACAAAACGAGATTTAAGGTCCGAGACAATAACTCAAAAAAAAATAACAATTTTTAACAAAGTAAGGTAAAGTCTTCCTCACTCCCTCTACACACCCAAACCTAAGAAGAACTCCAACCTTATTTTTACTAATCATCTCCAATTTTTCCTCAACGTTCTAATATATAAATACAAATATGGAAATTTCCATGGATAAGGCTCACCTCTACTTTTTCACCAAAATCAACTTAAAAATTTCCTAAATTCCTACCAACAAATACCATAATTTTCAATACTTCAATACCACTCATTTCTCATTCATGGAGCCACCAAAACTATCCCAAATTCCAAACACTCTTCAACCAAAAAAAAAAAAAAAATTCACCATACGATACAACAACATTTATCTCTTCTAAAAACCATTCAAAATTACGCAAAACCACCACCAAAACCGGCAACAGCCACCGGCAGTGGCAGTCAACCACCATCACTCCCACAACTCCGACCAAAATTAACAAAGTATACACCAAACTCTTCCTCTCATCAAGTATAACAACAATTATAACTAACACAAAACCCACAAATCAAGGGTTTAGCCGGAAAACACCTCACAAGCTCAAGAACACAAAGCCCCCGATTTGCTATATACTCCCAATCAATCCCCTACCTTTAGAGGAAAGACTAACCAACAAGAGTGCATCAAAACCCTACCTTCAGTTTCCCGATTGGTGGCCGGATAAAGGAGTTCTGGCTCCTCAAAACTGGCTGCTTGACAGCGCTCCCGTGAGCTGCTGCCGGAGAGAGGAGGACAGCTACCACCCCAGAGACGTCGAGCGGAGTCCCAGCTGCCGAACGAGACCGGTGCGGCGGTCAGACGTGGTCGGACGGCGGCGATCTGTCGGAGAGAAATCGGATGGGTCGGGCTCGGGCTCGGCTCGCGGAGAGAAAGAGTGGAGGGAGTTGTTGACTTTTCTATTTTTGTTCCCAAACATAACCGGAAGGCCTCACTTAAAAACCCCAGCCCACATATGGAAAGTCTTATTATTTAGCTAGAACCTTTACCTACGACTCTTATTCGAGTAACTAAAAATCTACAAGTTTGTCTACACCACCTCAATATAGAATAAAACAAATTTCCGAATTGATTAACTACAAGTAAAACGGATACCACAGTACAAAAATAATTACTAGGTTCGGGATGTATCATTAATCCTTCTCTCGATCCATGTACTCGCAACGAGGATCCGATTATTCCACCGTTTTCCAGCTGTATCTCAGCGTTGTGCCACTAATAAGCTTCATCTCGGACGGATGCTTTCGTGCTGGGTGTGGAATTCTGTTTTTGATGATGATTACCAAGGAATTGATCAAGTAAAAGCATTTAAAATTCCAGACAATAGATTTGGGCTGAAAGAGAGGACAAAATTGATGGGGAAATTTTGTTTTTATTATTGACGTGAGTATAGTTGGGGGCTTTGTTTGATCAAAATTGAACTGTGGGTGAGAGCTGGTTGTGATCGATGGTATAGACTTTATGGAGTTTGAGAAAGAGATGAGGAAAGATGGAGAGGCGATCGATGCTTCGTTTGGACTTTAGAACGTGGTTGAAGAAGGAAGAAGTAAAGACAATCTGGGAGATGTATTGTTATTTTCCTTTTACTAGAACATTGAAAGTGATTAACTCTAACAGAGTTAGAGCTCTGTTAAGTTTTTTTAAGTGGGAATTCCACATGTCACACTCTTATTGATGACACAGGTTTGGCATTGGGAAATCCGGAACATGTGATTTCGTTCCTAACAAAATGCTTAAAAGCAAAGGGCATTTACTAAACCTTAACAGGATTGAGAAGGAATGATAGAGAGAGAAGGAATGGGAGAGTGAACGAACCATGCTCATTGCGTTTACTTGTTTTTTTATTTTTAATTTTTTTTATGAGAGAAAAACACGTTTACTTATTTAAGGAAGAAAGAGAAATTTTATTTACACATGCTAAATCCTAAATACACATCTCACACTTAATACACCACTAAATAACTTCCTAAACTACCCTCATTCAAAATATACCAATACTACCATATATATTTTCTAAATACACATTTATTCTTTTTTTTTATATATATCATCTCGACTTAGAAAGAAAATAAAAACAAATAAAAACTTTCTCTCCCCTTGCTAAACAACGTATGAGAAGACTATGTTTTCTTTGCAAACTCAAGAGAATTGAAACTGCTCCACCATGATTGATCAATATATGTAGAATCATTTGCATATTCATTATTTTGGACGTTTTGCACCCAAACATGTTTAAGATCATTGCAAAACAAATGCCAAACTAGATCACTAGTCTCTTTTGCTTGAAAACCTCGAGCATGGATACTCCACTTGTTTGCAGGATAGACAATATCATTCTAAGTCTTTGCATGGTCGAAGTCAACCAAAAACCTTCATCTGCTTGAGGAAATCCATTATTATGAATCATTAAGCTCTTGCCCATGAGACTATGATCAATCCTCGATCAATTCGGTTAAAAATATGCATATTTTCAAATTTTAAGTTTGAAATTTCATTCATGTAGAGAAAAGAAAACGTTAAAGTGAGATATATTGTATTTCAAGTCTTCAATAATATTATCTAATTAATTTTGATATCTTTTATTAATTTAATATACTTAAACTTTTTGACGTTAAATGTATAAAAAAAGGTATGTGTATTTAGTATTTAAGAGTGTGTGAATAAAATTTCTCTTTAAGGAATGAGAAATAAGGAATCAAAATAGAAATAAAGTTGATAACAAAAATATTTGACCTATCCCAATACCGATCCCGATATTAAAGTTGGTATCGGGACAGGACGGGACATGTAATTTTCAGATTTGGTACCAAACCGTCTCGATACCAATCAGTTCGGGACCAATCGGGATAAAAATAGGGGCATCAAAACAACACCAAATTCTAGAAATCTTGCACCTTATTGTGAATATTTTAGATATGTAGTTCATCAGAAGCTCTCAAGAGAGGTGTTTCTGCATGATCCCGGAAGACCATGTAGAATCACGGTGGAACACGAATATGAACAATAAACATCATGGGCAAGAGACAATGACGTATAGTGGTTCACCATGCCATCGGAGGACATGGCTACGTCCACTTTACAATCAACTATCATGGCCAAGAGGCCTTTGGGACCGGGAGAGAGAGATTCAGTCAGCCCTCATATATCCTTTCTACATATGGGAAGCCTTCCTTTTATAACTAAGGAAGGTTCCCTCTTTTTACATATTTCCAATGTGGGACAAACTATACATATATCTTCTTATGATGCCTTCTTGTGGAGCTTGAGAGAGCACATTCCCGATGTAGTACCAATAATCTTTCATCATGGCGAGGTAGCCCGGATGTCGGTCTACAAGTTTCATGACTAGTCTATGGGCGGGGAAGGTAGTTATCAACTACCGACTACAAGTCCCCCCAAGTTCCCGTTCAAGACACGTCTTGAGTGGGGACTTGATATATAAAATGCCCATAGACTAGTCATTTATCAACGGGCACCCGGCCCTAGTCCCCCCAAGTCCGTACTCAAGAGGTGTGTTGAACGGGTCTTGCGTGTTTCAGGTCTTACTTGTTCCGGGTCTTGCTTTTCTTGATATTCATGGTGATCATTAAGTCCGTCGATAAGATAAAAAATCCCCCCCCCAATACCCGGCTTCAAAACTTACTCGGCCGGGCGAGGATTATTGTACCTTCATAATAAACAAATGATCGATTAGCAGCTTACATAATTTCTCGGTGGAATGCCTCCCGGTAGAATGCCAATCTCTCAGTCTAATGCCTATCCCGCTTGATATTACTCGGGATGTTAATGACTTATGCCTCTCGGTCTAATGCCTATCCTGCTTGATATTACTCGGGATTTTAATGACTTATGTCTCTAGGTCTAATGCCAAAACCTACTGACCAGCATGCATACTCATATACATACAGGTTGACTTGCAAGTAGGACGAAATCATGGCATCAATATTATGAACTTTCACAAACCAACAAGATAGGGACTTATCTGTGAAAATAGCTGCTGAATGGGTGCACCCAGTAGACCCGGAAGTGTGAATTGTAAACACTGTGACTTCCAAGTTAGGGTCTGGGAGGGTAGTATAATGTTGCTATAGGTTTCCCTCTTCTTTCTTTCACCCCACCAGCTTTTTGTTGAAGGCCTCCGGGATCCGATGAGTAATTATCGGCTGTTCGCACTGCTGCTTGTGCATCCCGCTCGAGACCAAGGGATTACATAGCTCTGGGTGTCCCTCTGGGTGTCCATAGTGGGGTTTTTTTTTTTTGGGTCCCGACGCCTGCAGATACCTTGCTGTTCACACCAGGCTCTTCGGGTGTCCATAGTCTTTTTTTTTTTTTTCCTTTTTGAAGCCACTGAGACATTGTACCTTCCCCTTTGTGATACCCGGAGATGGCCTTTCTTGCCTTGGAGTTGATTCTTTACTTTCTTCTTCTTTTATGCTCCCGGACCTTACTTCTCTCAGACCTGATCATCACCAACTTTCCAGCTCTCTGGAACTTGGCACTTGCTGCACCCTCTTAAAGCTGCTAAGGACACCCAAAATCATCAAAGGAACCAGTACACACCCGAAGTCATCAAAGAAACCAGCAAACACCCGAGATGGTGCTTGAAGCAAATATGTATGCTGGCTGAAGCAAGAGAAGTTGCTCCGGGTGTCCATAGCAATTTTTTAGTGGTCACCAAACGATTTGCAGGTGAGACTAGATGTGTCTTGATCGAGCTGCTTGAGCGGTGCCCATCCCGGCCGGGCAATTGATTGACGCTGCCGCTGAGTGCTGATGAATGAGAGCAGCGGGTGCTGGTGGCTTATCTAGATATCAGACCTGGCAGATTGGACTCGACCAAGATAATGCCGGTTCCCGGCGAATCAGTTTGCACTTGACTGACGAGCTTGACCCGAGAGAGCTCGTGAGGCCGGTCCCGAGTGGTGGAGATGATCCCGGCTGGTCGACTAGTTGCTTCTCTAATCCTCCCGGTGACCCTACAAGAATGCCCCTCGCCCTTTCTATTGCCATACCGGCTGATCGGCGCTACCTGCCCGAGAACTATTGCCTGAAGAGCTTGACGAATCCGGAGCAGGTAGCGGGAGGGGAGGGTCATCACCGGCGAAGCTCCCGGCCGATATGACCGGACTCCGGGTCCCAGATGCCATCCCCGAGCGATGGCTGGAGGCTGGTGTAGCTGGTGACGTCCCGATGCTAAAAGGGAATCTGAGTGGGTCAGGTTGTGCCATTCTCTTGGTGGCATGGGCTTGCACATGGCCTCCTGATGGGTTGGGCCCGAGATGGCTTAGGCCTACATACTGGATGCCTTGGGTTGACCTCCCTGCATGAGCTTACTGGTTGGCCCGCCTCCATGTGCTTGTTGGAATGCCTCTCGGCTAGAATTCCTCTCGGGTGGAGCAACGTGACTTTTTGTAATGATTTCCACAGACGGCGCCAAATGTTTCTGCATGATCCTAGAGGACCATGTAGAATCACGATGGAACACGAATATGAACAATAAACATCATGGGCGTTGGATCCGGGACGGAGAGAGCTTTCTGGGGATATAAAATTCCGACGGAAGGAAATCGGGAAAAACAAGGCTGCCATATTTTAGGGTTTTGAAAAACAAATGGTGGGCTATTGGCTCTAGGGTTAGAACAAAGTGCATGATAACGTGACAAAGAGATAGCAATAGAATCATCATCTTATTCATCTTATTCATTTATATAGGGAATTACACAATACCAATATGGTAAGGATATGAATACATAGATATAGTCAAACTACATATCCTATTGGTATAAAACCAAGACACACATAAAGAATATCTAAAAAGATACAGAATATCCTAAAACAAACTTATGTTTATATGTATGTTTTGTCATGATAATTGTCTTTTGAGTTTAATTTTTCTGTAAAAAGTAAAATAAAAAAACTGTAACACTCTTGGTAATAGTGTGTTCATTGGTTTGCCCCATATTTTCTGTGGCATTTGACGCTTTTGACCCTTAATGATCTGTTACGGTAGACGAGAGAGGAGAGCTAACAATTCCGGTTCTAGGTCTGCTACCGCCTTCGAAGTAGAGAGAACGAACACGTTTGGGTGTAAAGCTCTGACCTTTGTGGGCAGATATTCGTTTTGCTCTGGTACTTGTTTCTTTGATTCTTGTTGTTTCTATTTAGTTAGATTCTGTGTGCGTTTGTTTGATTTTGATCACTTATTGTGGGACTTGTATCTCTTCATTGATTACGGTTGTGGAAAGTTTCTGGATGGAGTTTGAACAGTTTATGATTGCTCCATGTTACCAAATTTCAATGAATGTTTGCTTTTCATCATTAACTGATCAATACTTTTAGGTTTTGGCTGGAGTTGATCAAATTTAGTGCCTTTTATATGATTTGATGTTTTGTTACTGTATAATAAGCTCCAGAACTACATTCCCAAGAACAATATATTGTTTGTCTTCTAAAATAGAATTTAAGTTTTGATCTACAGAAAATAGACCAACAGTACAAGATGTGCCATGAATCTATATTCTTGACAACCAAGTGTTTGGGATTTTAGAGAGTAACTTTGTAATCTGTGAGATATACCATGAATTTCACAAACATTAAAACTAAATCCTATTACCCTGGACAGTGCAGGGTTTATGTAATAGATCCAGATTTGCCTGTCCATCTTTTATAAATGAGAAAGATAGAAGGGTTTACGAGTGTATAGCTAGACTTGCAGAAAGGGAACGTTAGCCCTGCAAGCATATTTGTTGCTCTTGACATTCAGAAAGGGTTTAGATGTATCCTTATTTCTAGAATGAATGTATAGTTGTTTTGTAAAATGGTTGGTATTGTGGTGACATTTGAAAGTTCAAATGGTCAAGATTATCCTTATCAAAAAAATAAAATAAATAAATGGTCAAGATTATCATGCCTGCCAATTCCCTACTTTAGGGGTGTTGATATATTATATTGCTGGCCTTTACTTGTGAATGATCGGTTAATGGGTTAATAACAGCATTTTGATGCAGGATCCTGGCTTTTTGTTAATGACTTATCAAGTAAAATGGCATCAAGTCATGTTTTTAACTTGGTGAATTCTACATTGGATTGGGTGGCTGCGACTTTAGATGCTCCCTCCTCTGGAGCTGTTGTTTTTGGAGTGCCGATTGGCGGTATGCTACTTATTTTCACAACTGTCGTTATGAGATTCGTGCTTTTCATTAATGAAAGTTTGTTTCTGATTAATAAATCTTTGTTGATTGGCCTTTTTCTACAGGACATCTTAGCAGTGATCATGACATGCCCCCTAAGAAGCCTTTGACAGATAAGGTTTCTTTAAACTTCTATGCTAGCAAACCTCACTCAATCCATTGGACTGCTTTTTATATTCACAACTTAAGAGGTGAGGCATTGTTGTAATTTGATCATATTCCGTAGTGGGCTTTAAAAGAACGTATCTATGTGAACAATTTAGTTTTTAACTTTTGTCTCAATGAATGTAGTTTTTAGTGATGCCACTATGTGCATATCACTGGACATAAACTTGTTAAATGTCTACTATGATGATATCCTCTGAATCTTGTGCTTTTTGATATGACATCTATCCTGGATTCTTAACTGAACTTTGCTAGTGTATTAGTACATGTAGGAAATTGATGATCTATGTGTGGAATGGGTTCCTTAACCTTCATTCCTCCTATCACTGAAGATATGCAGTATGAATCTCCGGTGTTGGAAGGGTAAGTGAGCTTAGTCTTTAGCTGTCAATAAACAAATCCATAGTTTGGTTATGCTTTGATTTGTATTTTCCTCTTTTTTATTTTCATCAGGGGAGAATGACCATGTTGTAGTGTAATACTACATCTCTTTCTGAAGAAAGAAACAAACATTGGTCACTGCACTTTTCTCCATGTTTAATCTCGGACTCAAAAAGATGTTGCCTACTATCATATAATTTATTGTTGTATATTACTATGGGCTGTATATAGTTAAGAAGTATGAATGTGAATAATGGATAACATAACTTGGAAAATCTTGTGACTGTTAAGCTACATATTACTGAAGTAATTGAAGTATGTGTATATTCAGATGCATACAGATTAAAACGGTTACTCTTTGCTCTCATATGTTTCAGGTGCTACATTACTTTTCTACTTTACTACTGTACTGTCCTGGTCTTAGCAGATATGGAGTTTCTGCCTGCTAAAAACATTGCACGAAAATTTCTGTTTAGATATGAATTTATATCTAAAGTGGGGTTTTGTTCCTCTTTCAGGGATGAAGGAGTGCATTGGGGATTACAAAATGGTCTTTATCTCTCTAGAAGCACAATTGTATATTTTAAGTCCAGTGACATGGATTCATCATGGATTACTCTTGAGAGAATCACTGTCAAGAGCAAGCGTGCTAAGAATCTCTGGCGCTACATTGTGGTTGAAGCTGTTTACCAGGTATGTATGCCTATGTATTACATCAAGTATATCTTTTTGATATAAATTTTTTGGGCATGTTTTGAGGCCTTTGAAGACACAACTCAGCATCATCCACTTTCAATTCAGAGGTTGCTTATACTATGTGAAATAAATGTGAGATTTCCATCTCTTCATGAATTGCTGTTATAGGAGCACTGTCAGCAGAATGACAATTGTAATTAAAAATCAAGAGCTTGCTATTAAACTAGAAAGTCAACAAATGACCTTCCATCATTTCATAGTTTTCATGTTAGCAAATAGCCTCCATTCTTAATGAAAATTGAAATAGATGTATGCAATATAAGTTTTGATTCCTATTATAGGTGTATTGACTTGTTCTGTTTTCATGTACTCTGTTACGGCTTTCTGATGCCAAGTGTTTAACCTATTTTATAGTTGTTTCATTGCTTTGACTGATGTGGAACTTTACAAAAGCATTATGAGATCTCTTCTGTTTAGGGCTTTCTCTCTCACATTATAACATACAGTCACTCCTCCTTCCCATCTTCCAATTAGTTATAGAAATATTTAACTGGGAGATATTGACTGGTTATCTTCTATTCTAAAATTTGCAGAATTCTGGCCAAATAGCCCCCCTCAATGAAATTGTTAAATTGAAGGAGAAATATAGGTTATTTGTTTTATTAGATGAGAGCAACTCATTTGGTGTGCTTGGAACAGCCGGACGAGGTCTCACTGAATTTTATGGGGTTCTGGTATTTTTCTAACATTTCTCTAGAAGAAAATGTCCACAATATTGATTCATAGTCAGTTTGTGATTTTCCGGTGGTGATATATGCAGGTTGAAAAGATAGATATTATTACTGCTGCAATGGGACATGCCTTAGCAGCAGAAGGAGGATTCGGGGAAGTGCTAGAGTCAATGATCACCAAGTATGGTGATCATAATTTGCGAAACTGATATGATCCTGACGTATGTGTCAAATGATTGGAATTATAACATGAAATTTTGGCCTTGACGTAATAATTGTTATGTTTTTGTGTGGATATAGTATATCATTTCCAAAGAAATAAGTTTGGGGTATTGTCTGTGGCAGAGATTGAGTAGTTCTGGGTACGTTTTTTCTGCTTCTTTGCCTCCATATCTTGCGAGTGCTGCCATCACTGCCATTGATGTTCTTGAGGAGAACCCTGAATTGATTATGAAGCTGAAGAAAACATTACTTTACTATAAATAGGTCTGTGCTTGATCTCCTTTACCATGTGCATAATTGTGTTTCTCAGTATTTTTGGATAAGTACTACCAGTATAGTCATCACTTGTTTAGAAGTCTTAGTAGTCACTTATCACATGTCTTACTCTGGCATCCTCTTGATTGAGTATTGTGCTGGGATGTGCAGGATTGTCAGATGTATTGGGCCTTATATTAGCAAGCAATCTAGAATCACCTATTATGTTTCTTAAACTACAGAAGTCCACAGGTTCTGTGAAGAGTGACCTGCAACTCCTCAACAATATTGCTGACTGTGTAAGTATATGGTTTTTTCTTGGTTAAACTAAGCTGAATCAATTTTCGATTTTTGAGCATGTTTTCTGTGGTTTTACAGTTGTTAAAGGATGATTCAATACTTGCTTTGGTGTCCGAAAGGTCAACACTCAGATAAATGTTGCTTGCCCGTCGGAATTAGACTTCCTGTTTCTGCTGCCTGTGCAGGATCTGATCTGCTCAAGGCATCAGATTCACTGAAACGGTTGCAGAATCAGTGCTGAAGAATCAAATGTGACTGGTAAATGTAAATGCCTTTCTCTTACTGAGTGAAGCACATACCCTGTGTTTATGAAACCCTTCGATGGTTGAGCAATTTTTGAAATGCAGACTAACAAAGAAAATATCTCTGGTTGATGCGATAGAGATATGATTACTTTACAAAATGCATTGTTTCCATTGCTTTTTAGTATGTGATCCGTATTGTTTTTTGGCCAGTGTGTATACATGTGATCATGATCAACGTCAAACTTAGTTTCAGAACACAAATACATCATTGATTGTCCATAAACCTTTCAAACTATTTACGTTAACTGTATTGGTTCCTGAATCTTGATTCCTTGAGATTTTTCATTAATTTTAATCGAATATGTCAACGAAATGATACTGTTTCTATCATTCAGAAATTAGAATGACTTTTACACACTGCTCTGAATTACAATTCCTCACTTGTTCTACATGTTCATGAACATTGCATCCTATATTTATTCTTTTTTTGATAGTAAAAAAAATCCTATATTTATTGTTTATTTTACATATGTTGGATATACTTTTAACATTGTATATATACCAAGAATTTCGATCTCTTTAATAGTTAAAGTATCCATTCCATCTACCACATTAACTTCTAAACGTTCAAACAACTTCATCTCCATTCCAGTTATTCTTTATCTTGGGACCCGTAGGCCCTTCTTCTCCCAATACTTCATCAGGTATACTTCTGATAAACTTGTCAAAAGCACTCTTGAGCGGTCCAGGCAAGAGCTTCTCCACCTTTTTTATTTCATCCGCAATCTGATAACTAAGTTTCGGGCCCCATTTCCTGCAGTAGTTGAGCCATGGTGGTTCAATGATAGCCTTGCCCAGATACTCGGCTGCCATTATTGATGGCCTTAGTCCAGAGTCCATTACCATTTTACTCTTTGCAGTATCATTCCTTATTCCTATGCCTCCACTCCCTTGCAAAACAAGCCCTGCCTTGGGATAGAAGGCATGTCCATGCAAAGATGCATAAGTCACCGGTTTGTTACCATCTTGAAATTCAAGCGCAGAAGAGTCCACCCATATTCCCTTACTGTGTTGGGAGAAGTAGACACTCCAGAGTTGGCCAGTGAAATTGCTGACTCTTAATGTGACATGCTCCCAGTCACCAACATGTTCACCTATCTTCCCCAATGAAACATTGAAGAACTGGACTTTGGCCCTTGCAGGACCATTGAAGGGGTAGAAGATCCAAATAGCTATGTCAGTGAATGTTGAGCCTAACATGGGTTTTATGTGTAGGTTGGCCTCGGCGTCAGGGAGATCACCCTTCTTCACTCTATCTTTGCCGCCTTGATCGACTGGTAGGTCCAACCAATAGGCACCATCATTTGAGCCACCTTGTGGAAGGTTAGCGCCGGTGGGTTCGATCGGAACGGGATTTTGTTCTTGATCCTTGTTATACAGAAGTGCTCCATTGGTGAAAAACCAACCCACAGACGAAGGGAGGTAAACTTCATCTGGGTGGAAGTATATGAATGGAGCGTAAGCCTGAAGTAATGCATCAATTTGGCTTTGGTTTGGCATATAAGTATTTGGTTGGGTGTTAGTGTTCTTCAAACAAGCTATATTATTGTCATTCGGAGATGCTTTTCCGTTTCGGGCTAGGAATGTGCCGACGGGGACACCCCTTGCTTGGATGCCCCTATCGATGGGTGTGAGGCTATACACATTGAACCCATCACTGGCTGCACCAGGAGGTCCCCAAATCCATGAGTCAGCTTGACATTGATCAGTTAGGTCGGTTCGAACGCACCTGATTTTATCAAGAGGTGGCTTCTCAGGCGAGCTAGTGACAACATGCCCCATGGCAGCATAGCCCTCCGGGGCAGTGGGTAACCATACGTATCCATCACCATCTTTCTTCATCTTCACAGACTCGCTGCTCCATACCCGTGTGTAATCAACTGGTTGCTGTAGAGCTGGGGATGGAGAGGAAGGTTGATCGTCTTCGGCTTTGGCAGCAAGGGCCCATCCGAAGAGGGGTTTGTTGTTGGGTTGGCTGTAGCAGCCGAGCATATAGAATCCTTGGGGTAGGGGTGAAGGCTCGAAGAAGGTTGCCCCTATGTTGTCTGGTCCTCCCTCATGAGTTGCCCATACTTTGTTGAAAGATGAAATTTGGCATACCTGTAATCCTCCTAGATTTATGATTCCATTTGCGAATCCACCACCTGCATGCACGCACGACATGAATATATATGCATGGCCATATCTATCTAATTATGTATAGACCAATCATATACTTGTAATCTTGTATTGTATATATGGTAAACAGCCAGTACTAAAATTAGAAACCGAGAAATCAAATGAAAGTTACTGCAGCTGGGAAATGGGGGAATGCATGAATGTGTTGTAAATCAAAGAGCTACTGGATGAATCTGAGATTATGGACTACTTACCAGATGGCCAAGCGGGTAATGGAGAGGGAAGCTTGAATGTGGTTTCGATCGGAGTCGCCTTCGTTGAAGATGAGAGGGAAAGGCAATTTCCCATTGTTGATCACTGTTTCTCGTAATTAGGAAAGATTAAGTTGGATATGATATATATCCTGACTAGAAAGGAAGGAATTAACTAATGATGGATCGATGTAATCTTTGGAAAGCTCTCATGGAATCAGCTGGCATGGCTAGCTAAGAGCAGAGGGAGAAGAGAATGATGAGGAGAAAGCGGACAGAACAAGAAGCAGCATTTGATGTGTAAATTAATGGAAGGACTGAAAAGATCATATATGTACGTTAAAGATAGATAGAGAGATAGATAAACAAACAGCAAAGCTAAACAAGGGACCGGGCCTTGGATATGTCGTGCAAGCAAACAAAACTGGCTGCTTGCTTTCTTCCAAAAACTTTGTTCAACTTATCGTGTAGACCAATCAAGCTCAATCCGCAACATAATGGCCATTTATTTGCAGTACGTTCATCTCTTCCAGGTAAAACATATGTACATGCAACCCCCCATTTTACCGTAATTACCTCTTAATTGTTATTAATTTTCATTGTGTTTATGTGCATGTAATGTGTAACCCCAAAGTTGCCGATCAAGGACAGTGACTCTCATAGCCCCAATCAATCTGGGATAACTCTTATCACAGAACATTCAGATTAACATTCGAAGTCACCTGCTGGATTTCAGAGTTCTGCTGGGCTCTCATCATCAGAATTAATTACTCCCATGCCTCCAGTACGTGTGAATTACTAGCTTAATTTCCATCCCCACTATTTCCTACCCTGCCTCCAGATATACTACATAAAACAAGTACATACGATTCATCATTTCTCTGATCTATATATATATGTGATGATCATGAAAATAATAATAATAAGAGACTAAGAGTTGGAGAACAACCTGTGATGGATGATGAATATAATGATTAGATAACTTAAAAAAAAAAAAAAATAGTTCATAAAGAGGGCTTTTGTTTAATGTTGAATTCATTTTCATCACATACTATAACGCAACATTGAAAACTTTCAGAATATTGTAATTAGCTTCATCTCTCCCACCATGTTGCCACCAGAAGATAGTAATTCTGGTAACACTTAATTTCTATCACAAAGGGGTTACAAAAATGTTTGATGAAGTAAGAAACTCGCTGTCTAGCTAACTAGGGTCACCAAAGGTGCACAAACCGGGAAAAGCCCCCCATGTTTCTATCACAAAATGGTCGCGAGTTATTATCTACCTAAAACCACCTGAAATTAAAAAGAAATAACAAACAATAGGTGTATAACAATTTGGGCTTAGGGTTAACAAACCTAGGTTTAACCATCACCAAGCACAAGTGTTTGAGTAAATGTCTGCATGATCTGTTGACGCAGTCCGTCTAAATTGTTATATTTGGTGCCTTGGGAAGCAAGTCTCTTTTGCAATCAGCAATCTGTTAAGCAACCGTTTGCGTTGCATTCATCTCTTTCTAAGCATCAGCAGAATCAACAATCTAATCAGCCAATATTCCACATTCAACACAATCCATGCTTCAGCAAACAGCAATGCCACAACACTCCTCCACTTTCTTGTTTAATATATGTATTGTATTTTGTTTTATCGAATGCCATCAAGACATTTTCATTACTCAAGCAAGAATGAGGCGGATACATACCTTCCTCTGCCATATATCTGTTTGATACATCGTTGTTAATTAATAACAGACTAGTCTCCTTGATAATCAATTCGCTCTAGACTCTAGTAGAAACGTAATTAAGGAAAAATGTGTTTGAATTAAACAAAACTGATCACGGAACTAGCCAATTCTTGGACTTAGAATTTGTTCGAACTTTGAAGTAGCCAGTGCCTTTTCATCCTCTTGATTGGCTTTGGACATTATGCATGGTTATCAATTCTTGACTTCAATAATTTGGTCTATAAATCAAGAATTCAAAATCGACTTCCCACGTACTTCAGATTCAAGTTTTATCCTTATACTTCTTTAATAATATATAATTAAGGTTTTGATAATCTTCAACTACACGAAGTTGCCTATATATGGCCTTATCATCTACAATACGTTCTATATATGCATATATACCATATTTTCCTTTGAGCAATTTCAGCTTAATCATTTCGTGTTGTGTTGCGTACATGATCATGTTCTTTCTATTGTTTCGTGTTCTCTTCTCTGAAAGTTTCCTCTTAATTTCTTGACAAAATGAGGTTCATCTTGCATTGCTCTACACAACAGATCATGATGCTCAGATTTGGATTAGAACTCGTGGTTTAAGCTAGGTTAGCTAGCCAAGAGTGTTGGCATGCGCTCATCATCATTTTATGGAAACTGCTAGCTGAGGGGGACCTTCCGTTGCAAATATGCAATGCTACTAAGAATGTGACTTTGGTTATTTTGCACGTACTGTGTATGGTTGATACCCACCGAGAATTTGGATGCAATTCTACAGATGGTTCAACTACTGATCGAATATATATCCTGCAATTGATACTGGTATTTAAACAAGATGATACTCATCATAATCACTCGTCTCTTCATCAATGTTGATCACACTTTGAACGAGTATTAACTCTTCTTGTGGATGTGAATATTCAGTGTCTATCGATATTTCTAATATTGAGAGTTTGAGACTGTGGCTAATGACAAACTGAGAAGGTTCTTATGTTGGAGGGTCCAAATGTGGATGACAACTCTACTGGTCCCGAACCCTTTTATGTCGGTGTCTATTTCTGAGAAAATTGTGGATTTGTTAATGCAGCGCGCTATTACACAAGTAGATTAATGCATTACCGAATTGGAATGGGGATAATTGATCGATGTGGATAGGCTAGCCTTCTGGGCTCTCTTCGATC
Organism: Fragaria vesca subsp. vesca; assembly: GCF_000184155.1. Taxonomy (NCBI): domain Eukaryota; kingdom Viridiplantae; phylum Streptophyta; class Magnoliopsida; order Rosales; family Rosaceae; genus Fragaria; species Fragaria vesca. The sequence continues at coordinate 14,245,288 of NC_020496.1, forward strand.
ACCTTAAGGGGGAATTTTACCAAATGGTGTCTAGCTAGGTTAAAGTTCTTGGTCCGTTGCATGGCACGTACATGCAGACAGGATGGGTTTTTCTATCAGGGTTACAGAGAATGAGTCCTGACATTCTCTTGAAGACGTACTGATGAAGCACTATAGGACCACAAGCAAAAGGGTGGTGATGATCATGAAAAGGCTCACTACTAATTTCTTTTTTGTTGATTTCGTTCAAAATTTACTTCCTAGATATTGAAGAGAAGGTAAAGGTCATAGGGGGAAACTTTGCTCTTAAGGATAGCAATATTTGATGCTACAATGATCGGCAAATACACGATGAGTGAAAACAAAGTGATGATGGAAATTTAACAAATAACATCAAGATATTTTGTACTTGCAGGAAAAAATACAACCATTAGGTCGATCTTGATGTGTTAGATCAAGGAATGATAAGCTCTCTAGTGGAATGAGAGGTGCTAATGGCTGAAGCCATTACTGGTTTTAAGCTAATATGGAGACCGGGACATATAGCAAAAGGAGTAGGGGGAGATGTTCATGTGTCTGAGCTTTTGGCGCTAGAGCTTTCTTTTTCACCTGTACCGGAGTTGCTCACCTGAATGGGGTTATAATAGTCTCGCTGGCAAGAAAGAGAAAGGTGAGTTGTCATATAGGCTCAAGGAACAAATGGAAGGTTGAGGATGTCAGGCCACATAGAAGTTGGGTGTCGCTAATTCAGGTCCGAAGAAAGCGAACAAAATGAGCTTTGGAGCGCGTAGGGTGTTATTGGCTTTAACTGATGGTATTGCATTTGGTTCTATTGTTGGTGGAACGCTGAGTGGTCGGTTCTAGTTACCTTTGGTTCTCCCTCTTAGGAAGCCTACGCTGCGTAGTCGGGCTTTAGTTTTTTTTTTTTTTTTTTTTTCAATAAGTCAGATGATTCTGACAGGTACGGATTATTGATCATGATGCCTAATTTAGGTTTTCAATATTAAGATAACTTAAGTATTTAGGTTATTTTGCATAATTCGATATTTATGTAGCCCGTGAGGGTGGACTATGTTCATTTTGTATTTCTATATTTCCTTTGATCAAAAAGTGACTTTGCGTAAAACAAAAATAATAATAAATAAATAAAAAAGAGCTAACGAGTATATGAAGTAATAATTGATGAAATTAATGAATGAAATGTCTCTTTCGAAGAAAGATATGGTTCACATAATTGTTATCTAGATTTGAATTATTTTCACTAAACAATCTAATCAAGACATCAAGTAGACAATTTACAAAAGTAAGAAGGACCGAAACTCTCTCTAAGGTTTTACGAGCAAGGCAGCGGCGGTACTTCATACATTGCTCCCATCCACTAAGGACACCTTCCGGGGTCGTGTTTCTAGTGCATAGGGGAGGCCTCCGGGTCTCGTTCTAGTGACAGCTTCGAGTTCGGTGGGCACTATGGTTTGGGCTAGTGAGATCAGCGTTTGGGACATGTCTGGGGGGTCTCTCTTTGGTGGTTGAGGGCGGTCGTGATTGAAATCGGCACAGCCTAGGAGAAGGTTTTAGCCCTTGGTGCTTAGCGGCGGTGACAGGCAACGATATCTATGAAGGGTCCCAAAGTCGAAAAGCCAGCGAATGGAATAGGTGGTAAGTGTCCCGGTCGGGAAGTTTGTCACCGGACTGAACTGAACGAGAGAGGGGATGAGATTGGTTGGGCCTTAGTCAGCTGGGCTACAGTTATGTAGCCTGGTAGGCTGAGCCCTTGGGCCTCCCCTTTTCTTTTCTCTTTTTTAATTTGGTTTGGGCCTACGTCGAGCTCTGAGGAGAGGGGTGACAGATCCCTATGTAACCTTATCGAAGAGTCTGCCCCTTTTTTTGATGGAAAGGTACACCGAAATGGTCTTAGGCCTTGATTCATTGAGCTGCGGTAATTTGGTTAGTTATGTAGGTTATTGCTTTCTTGGCCAAAATAAAGTCCTCTTGTGTACATTAGTTTTTTTTTAGTTAGTTTTCTTTGTAGTTTTGTAGGCTCTTTGAGTTGTAACGGAGCTTCACTCCCGGTTGACCAACCATTACACTTGTTTTGGAGTTTTACTCCCGCTTGTGAATTGGTCTAGTGAGCATTGTCATGTAATATGGAGTTTGTCTTCAGATATTCTCCTGGCTTGACCTAATAAGGTCGTATGATTGAAATCAAAGGAGTTCGACTCCATTTTCCCCTCAAAAAAGTAGACAATTTTATATAAAATAAAAAGAGGAAAAAAAAGTATTTTCTGCCCTCGTTTTCTCCGAGTTCCTAGATCGAAACCCTAGGTTTAAGTAAAATTACAACGGCGGCCTTGCGGTCTTCTGTTTGCGTGGAGGACGTTCCGGCATCGGGTCCTGAGACGACATGGTGCCGGTTGTGTGGTAAACGGTGGTTTTGGATTGAATATATGCCTTGGTGTTTCTCCTTTATACGGGGTTTAGTGCGCCTAATTTTGGCAGAGCCTCAGCTTTGCCGACAAAGAGGCTTTGGGGTTTGGTCGTTCGACGTTGGTGGTTGAATACGGTGTTAAAGTGGATTTCTTTGCGGAGGTAGTCGGCCTTTGTTTCCTGGGTTTGAGGAGATGGTAGTCGAATTCTGCTTGGGAGTTCTTTGTAGCGACTTAGGGGGTTCTTTGCGACGGCGACATCATGAGCCTCGGGTTTGGACGACCATCAGACTGATTTGGTGGTCCGAGGCTCCGACGACAGTCATCTCAGTTTGGGCTAACTGGGCTAGAGGAGGTAAAGGTTGGGCTTTAGGCCATGGCTTACTGGGCTGCAATTGTGTGGGCTGGTGTGATTGGGCTTTGGGTTTTAATTTTCTCCTTCTTTTCCCATGTAGGCTAAGTTTGTGATTAGGCTTTTTTGGGAGTGACATCTCTAACCTATATGGCTGCTAGTTTGAAACTGTTCAATGATCTGTTGAGTGGAAATGTACACCAATGGAGGTCTTAGGCGTCATACTCTTCAGGATTGTCCGCCTTTTTGGACTTTAGTAGAGAATTTTATAGGTTTTGTTAGTAGTAGTGTTGGATTGTCTGCCTTTTTGGACTTTAGTTTTTTAGCATTTAGTTTGAGTCGAATAAGGGCTCTCTTAGCTTGTAAAAAAGATTTATCTCTCGCTTGACCAGACGTTTCACCGGTCGTATTACCTATGTCAATTAGAACTATTTCCATTAGGGTAAATTCCTCCTATGGTAGTTGAGGTATGGCCAATTAGACATTTGGTACGTGACGTTTAAAAGATGACACTTTGGTACCTCAAGTTATGCTCAATTTGGTACTTTCGTCAACTTTTCAGTTACATATGAAGACAAAATTGACATTTAGGTGCTATTTATAAATATAAACGAAAAAAAAAACATAAGTTTTGTGGGTTGATGACCATTAGTATTGGATATTCATTATTTTCTTAGTCTTTTGGGAGCACATAAACATGAATTAATGTTTTTCGGTTACATAGATTGAATATTACTTAATTTAATTATATGTTTAAGAAATTGTATTTGTGATTTGAACACCACGACTAAATTCATTAAACCATGACACTACCTTCAGTGGATTAATTAGATATAGCTCCATGAAATAGTATGGTAAGTGTTTAGATCACAACGACTAAATTTCTTAATATAAAATTGAGTTATGTGCATCTTAAAAATAAATCGATTGAGTTTAGAACAAAACATTAATCTTATATAATAGATGAAGATTTGTGACTAATACTCATTAAACCACAAAACATATAGTTTTATGTTTTATTTATGAATAGCACCTGAATGTCAATTTTGCCCTCATTTTTAGTTGAAAAGTTAACAAAAGTACCAAACTATCAAACATAGCATAACAAGGTACCAAAGTCAAAATCAGACATGAAAGTTTCCTCTCATCCAGCTTTAGTAGTTACACCAAATAAAGATAAAGAGAGGGTTCCTCTTTCAAACGTCAGGTACCAACTGTTCAATTGGTCATACCTCAGGTACCATAAGAGGAATTTACCCTTTCAAAAAAAAATGAATGAATAACATTTAGTTTTACTGTACTTTAACCTAGAATGGCTGGAGTCAACAAGGAAGTCCAAGTCTCCAAGGCATTGTGCGAACACCCACTTAGACATGATATAGGCTGTTACAAGCAGCTACCAATTCTACCATCAAATTTAATAGTAGCGGACATGGCTAGAAATCCACTTAAGAGAAAACTTAAGCAGCGTCCCAAGAAACGAGTCCATTCCCAGATTTGTCTACGAAGCAGGCGACCATTCATTCACAAACTAGAGATCCCTCAATCCAAACTGGAGATCCAACATTTGCCTAACTCCAAACCTCCAACCGCAATCATGTCCAAAGGTACAACACTTTTGTAAATATTGATATTTTTTTTATAAGAAAACTAAATGGTTACCAAAAAAATCCTCTCAGACAACTTGAGTTTAGATTATCGAATAACAAAACTCTAAATGCAAAAATTTAGTATCCATCTTGCCACACATAACTGTTAGGGAGTTGGTGACCTTCATTTGCCTCTCTAGAGACAAGATTAAGCAAATAAAAAAGTTATTAATGTAAATATTTTTGGGCCAAAAATGTTATTAATGTAAACTTGCATTATTAATCGTTACATTATTTTGGGGGTGTTAAGTTTAGCAGTTCTCATTTATAAACTAGGCATACCTTTAATACTATGCTTGTGCACTAAGTGATTGGATTTAGGAGGGATATCAAAACATCTAATATCAAAGCATCTCTTAATGATAAGGGCCACAAGTTTGTTTTTTTGATCAAATGAAATATCATTCATACGGAAGATGTTATAAGCGGTATGAATAATACAAACAAGGCCACTAACGGACCACTTATAACAAATCTCAGACCGAAAGGCCCGAAAAATTACTTCCTAAAAGAGCTACCAAATCTCTGGTACACCATGAGACAAGAAAATGATCATCAAGACCAGAAGACTCGTCCGACAAACTGCCAACAGAGTTGGTAAGAAAGCGTCGGCATCCCCAATGGGTAGCGGCTCTAACCCCATGCAAAACAACAGCTCGAGTCAACTCCGCCTCCTGATTAGTGAATATACGTGATAATTGTGGGTGTAAACCGTCATCACTATATCAACGGGGCATTGTAATCAGCCCAAGCATGACCACAAATGATCAAAATTATTCAAACACAGATAAACAAAACAAGCAGACACAACAAGCAAATAAACGAGAGATGCAAAAAACCTCCTGGGTCAATGAGACCAGACCCAAAGCTGGAAAGGCCTAAAAGCCCCATCCAAGGCCCAGTCCAAGCCAGCCTTGGCCCAAACCCAAGAGCACTCCAACTTAGTTTTTTTTGAAAGGGGGACATTAATCTATATTGATCAAATGTAGGAAAATAACATAAACACGATCCATCCTCGCGAACTACGTAAAAAGTGAACTATGTGAAACTACTTATAAGCTAAGCAATTCCAATGTCGAAAACCATAACCTTGAAGCACAAAAGTAACCAAGTAACAAGAACTAGAACCTGTCAGCGCCTGCCAACTTATTAAACCAAACCGGAATCACCTTACGCAGAAGGGATCTCCCCGGACTCCAACACCGAATCACTAGAATTGGCAGCGACAGCAGTATCCTCTATAGCTTCTATCACCACCCCAGACTGATCCGCCATCCTTGTAGAGCCACCAGAGCTCTCTCCCATCTCAAGAACATGGCGAGCACCAAAACTCCGCTTCTTAGCTTTCCTAGGGTCCCCAGAGTTAGCTCCTGCCTTCCCTGGCTGCACCTCCATAATTTCCTTCTTGTTCTTGGAGCCAAAAGGTCTTCCACGTTTCTTCTTCTTCACTGGCGAGATCTGGATCCTGCCATCCTTAAAAGCCAAATACATCTCGGGTACAAAAGAAAGGCTCATAGGGGATTACCTCCATAGGAGCATCATCACTCCGAACTCTCTTACCCATTGTAGTGAGGGTTAAGTCAGCACCCCAACTTAGTTGAGGACTTGTTTAAGCCAACTAAACATGGCATAATAAACACCTCAAAGCTATATATGAGCCTAAATAGTTTAGTACAATATGAGAGGAAGGAAGAGAGGAATAAGTTGACAATTACACAACTTACGGACCACTTTTACATTTATACAGTGTCATGTGTTGATGTGTAGAGGACTCTCCTGGATACCAAAATAGGAAGGTGGGCTCTCTGTTTTTGAGTCTCTCCAGTTATTTACAGTGTCTACTTTGTAGAACACCACCACCAACAGAAACCCAAAACTTCCTCAACCAATTTTGCTAGTGGCAACTCCTAACCTCACCTCAAACACCACCCAACACTCTCTCTTACATTTTCTTTTTCTGTTCTTCAATCCCAAAACTCCAAAGTAACAATCTTTTTTCTTCTTCTGAGATTAGAAAAATGGGGTACCTTTCTTGCAAAGCTGAATCTGCTATCTCCGTCGCCAATTCCCAGACCCCATCGTCAGCATCATCATCATCCCATGAGAAACCCATCAAGATCCAACACTTCGATTACAGTGATCTCGTGGCTGCCACCAATGGCTTCTCTGATCAGAAGCTTCTAGGCAGAGGCAGCCATGGCTATGTCTACAAAGCTGTACTCCGTGGCCGCCTTGTTGCCGTCAAGAGACCCTCCAGTGCTCGCTGCCAACTTCCCAGACCCACCTCGGTTTCTGGGCCTGAACCCACCAACGAGGTCGACAACGAGATCGAGATCTTGTCAAAGATTCATAGCCCAAGACTTGTCAATCTTCTTGGGTTCTCCAACGACTCGAAAGATAGGCTGTTGGTGGTGGAGTTCATGAGCAACGGTACTCTCTATGATGTCTTACATTCTTCTAGTACTAATAACAATAAGCCTCCCAGTTGGGGAAGGAGAATTAGATTAGCTTTGCAAACTGCTAAGGCCATTGACACTTTACATTCATCAAACCCACCTGTAATTCATAGAGATATTAAGTCTGCAAATGTTCTTATTGACCGTAGTTACAATGCTCGGTTGGGGGATTTTGGGTTGGCTTTAAGGTGCCATTTGGATGACTATAAGCTCCGGTCAACCCCGCCGGCGGGAACTATGGGGTATTTGGATCCTTGTTATGTGACCCCGGATAATTTGAGCACTAAGACTGATGTGTTTAGTTTTGGGATTTTGTTGTTGGAGATTATAAGTGGGAGGAAGGCTATTGATGTCGGGTTTTCGCCACCTTCAATTGTGGATTGGGCTATTCCGCTTATAAAGAGAGGGAAGCTAATTACTGTTTATGATCCTAGGATTGTGCCTCCTAAAGACCCTGTTGTGAGGAAGCAGCTGGCTGTCATTGCAGCAAAATGTGTGAGGTCTTGTAGGGAGCGGAGGCCGTCGATGAAGGAGGTGGTGGTTTGGCTTACTGGGTTGAGTAAATTGGTCCCTCTGCATTCATGGAATAATTTTAACAATCCATGTACGATGGTGGAGACCATGGGGCAACCGGTTGAATCAAGGGCTTCACAGATGAATTTGAAGCCACATGGGTTCGGAGAAGAGCATTTTGAAAGCATGGAAGCTAAGTTGGCTAGGCAAGCTATGAGGAATTCGAGGAGGGTTTATTCTGATTTGGGGTTTAGTAGCAATTTGATGGAGCTTATGGCTGGTACTGATGAAGAGTCTGAATTTCGGGGTAAGGGAGATGGACACGAGCCCAATTCTAAGCCAGTAAATCGGGTTTCTAGATTTAGCAGTGCAAGATACTTTAGCCGAGGGAGTAATCAGTCAACGCCTAGTAATGGGAGAGAAGTCCCTCATTTGAATCGAAATCATTCATTCGGACAGAGGTCATTTATATGTTCAAAAAGAGATGATACCATTTCGCATGCAAGTGATATCCAGTTTGCTGCATAAATATTATTCAAGTGAATAGAATGAAGGACCTGTAAGCTTTCTGGCTTGCAATTTATACATTGATGTAGAGTTGTTGGTATCTCATTTATTCTTGATTTTGTTACCTGATATCTGTGTATTCATTTATTTGTTAATGTTTTATCAATTGTCATATAACAATGAAGGGTACATTGCTGATGTGCCCCCTGTAGGTTTTATTTTTCATCTGTCCATCTGTTATTGATGTAAATGATATAATGCTTCATTGATGATAATATATTAAGATGATTGAATTTCCATCATTGCTTATGAATATGATATTGCATTTTGGCGCCGGCATATGAGGATAATCTTTTATAGATTTTAGAATATTGATTCTGAAGAGATTCTATAACAATGTCTATGCTGCTGCGAACTGTCTTGTGGGTTGTTCTAATATGTGCAGGTGTTGAAACTAACAGTGTGAATCCTGCTCTAGTTCTGCTTCTTGGTAGAACTACTTTGCAGCGATTCTCTGCTGTCCGAAAGCTTTTTCCTCTCATTGCTCTCACCGTAAGTATCCAAGACAATTATGTTCAGGGCTGAGCTCTAAATGTATATGCCCTGTTAAATGATTGAGCAAAATCAGGAACTTAAGCCTTGTTGAATGCAGAATGCAACCATCTTTTTCTTCCCATTTTTGAGATTTTGATATCGGTTCCACACTCTAGGGTGTGATCGGTAATTCAAGAAACGTTTCCAGGGGAGATGCATATGGTTGTTCATAATTTGTTTTTCGTTTGCTTTGAAGAAGACCCACAGAAACACTTCCCAAACTGGTCATACTAGAAACAAGGGACAAAAGATAAGTGTTGCGTTGTTTCTGATCTTTACATGTAATGTGGTTTCTTGTGAAACAAGATATGATTGAGATGACTATATCAACAGTTCAAAACAAGATATATATTTGCAAGTTGGAACTAGCTGAAAGTATCTACTGGCATCCTCCTGCTATATTGTAGCCAAATGCCATAATGGCATCACGGGCATCCAGATTAGCATGGTTGGTAACCACAGGTGTGTAAGAAACAAGTCCTATGGTTCATATTTAACGAACTATCTTCCAGGTTTTCTATTTCCAATATTTTATCGAGTTGTTGAACGTATCATTGCACCCTTAAATTATTTTGGCGTTGCCGGTCACCAAATAGCAGGAGAAAATACACATGTTTTTTTTTACACATCTTCAGCATTCAAAGTCTCTAAACTAAAATAAGGTAAATCTGTTAGTCTATAAGTCTCCATTTTTCTTCCAAAGCTCGAATGAAAACACAGTTGAAAGCATCACAAACCTGAAATTTTGGTTATATAATGCCCAAATTTGAATATTTGTTTTGCTTCTAGATGGGTTTCACAATAGGTCGACAAAGCAGAATAATTCTACCCGGAATATAATTGGAAATTTCCACTTTAGTCTTTCTTTTCATCTTCTTGTTTGACTGGCTAATAGTATCACACGCTGTTGCTTTGTTTTTCCATCATCAAAGTTGGTCATGCAATCTCGTCTTTAATCTTACACCATCCAGCACCTGTTTACTTTTACTTTTCACTTCTTCATCCCCATCGTGATCTTTCAAGATATTTAACACTACCAATCATTATCACAAGCAACTGGTTTTCTTCCTCTCACTATAAACTTTAACGTTCCAGTAGAATACCAGACTGCAATCGATAAATCTGAGAATTGAGAAAAGGACTTGCATGCTCATGTTGGATTTGTAATTTGTTATTTCTACAGGTGCTCGATCAACTTTGAAGTCACAATACCAAATCGTAACACTCATACTAGAATCGATTCAAACATCTAGAATTTTACTGATCGTGCTTATGCTCTAGTCATAAGAACAGTCTGTTCAAACTGAAGTCGATCACAAACCTAGCTCTATTCTTGCGTAGGCTTTACTATATTAGTACGTCAACTGTATCTCAATCACGTACGCATTATCCGGATCAGAATGAAAAGGACTGCACAAACACCAAGCTAGCTGCACTCAACTGCAGCCAAACAGTCTCTTTACTAACGACAATTCCTTATTTTCTTGCTGTTTGTTTCCCATTTGGAGTCAATAAAACCCAGAAAAGCACAGACAAGTTGAATTGCAATCATCGAAAACCCAAGAAAGGCTCTTCCAAAATTCGGTTTCAAACTCGAAAAAAAACCCTATAAAAGGAACTGTGTCTTTAGCTTTTAGCAGCAAGCAGAAGCAACTATATTCCACTTCCATATGTCAAGGCTTTACAGCTTGCATGTGCTTCTCGATCAGCCACTGCTTTTGAAATTCTGAAATTCGAAGCCTTTTGGTTAATAAGACCAAAAGGTGTATAAATGTTGACGTTTTTAATTGGATACGCCTATATCTTGTTGCCTAGTGTTTGGCATACTTGATCTTTTGGCCTTGATGAGATCAATTGGTTCACTTCCAACTACTTGCCTACTTAGAACTTCCAAATATAATGATGGTGAATCCGGGTGTTTTCACGTGAGAAACCGAGATCGGGCCAAACCGATATTCAAGATCAACTATTTGGTTCGATTTTCAAATTGTAAAATCCAAACCGGCCTAAATTGATACGGGGTACGGGGTTCAATTCGGTTTTCAAAATGAACATTCAAACCGAACAGATGCTTCCTAAATTCGATTCGGTCTTGAATTTTGTTCTGTCTAATTGGTTTTCAGAAAATTCTATCTAGATGGTTGGACAAGTTGATACAATTAGCGCTAAACAACCCTATCGCCTCTCATTATTTTCAAAGACAAATAATGTGTTTGTGCAACATCAACACAAATAATCAAGGGAGCTGAAATTCACACTAATTCACACTTCAAGAATTACAATCTACACTCCCTTTCAATTTTCTAATAATATCTTATCTCCACTCACTTTTCACTTTCTTAAAATCGAAAGGGAGTGGATTGAAATGTGTAGATCCCATAATCATATCAATCTCCATCTCTCCATCTACCATGACTTAAAAACGAGCAACAAAATCAGTCAAAGGTTTGAACGGAAAAAGGAATATAACTGAAAAGAAGAATAGTATTTCATCATCATCAATGCGAGAACTTTGAGAGCTGTTAAGATATCAATCTCACCATGGAAGTACTTGTAATGGAGATGGAAATAAGAAACAACCACACCTAGTATTGGACCAAAATCTATGCCAATTTTATCGTAGAGTTTTCATCTTCAGCATGAGAAAATTACACAAATACAAAATGTCACTCAAGTTTATACACAACTCGAGCACTCAAATTTATACCTAACATAAGCCCTTGTATCCGACAAGAGACTTTTTGTAGTTTGTACGTACACCCTCATCTCAAAAAGGTTAATTAAAAACTTGATTAATGATTACCAAAAGAATAAACCCAACGGAGGAGCCCAAGAAGGACCAAATACAAATAGACTTAGGAAAGTTACCACTCAGCTCAGTCCACATGGATTACATCATCTCCTAAAGAACTCACAAAGTTAGCCCGCCAAAGAGCATCTTGAGTGGATACGTCTTTTGACAGGTGGAGACTATAACGGCAAGAAATGACATAATCAACCATCTCCAGCATAAATGTCAAATCCTACATGGACCTACGTTGGCATACAACCCATCTCTTTCAAATTTGACAACGCTCTCAACCACTGTCAAATTTTTTTTCTCGCTCTTTCTTTGTAATCCCTTCGTTCTCTTTCTCTGTTCTCATCTTTCTTTCCTAAATCAAATCGATTTAACCCAACCAAGACTATAGCTATAAATCCATTATCTTTCCCACTAAATCAAGTTTGATCTTCTCATCTCTATCACAATCAACTTCCTCAGCAAAATCTCATCTAAATAATAGATTGAGTTTGTAATCAGAAGATTAGTACTGAATCAAACATGGGTACATAGAACTTACCCAGCCATCAGAAATTGAGATGTAGATGTTCTCTTCTTTTCCTCCAAGCTTCTGATGTTTGTTTTTGTAGAAAATCAAAAGAAATAGGAAGTCGAGATTGGGCAGAAGTTTGATTTGGAGAAAAGAAGATAATGTATTTGGATAGAAGAAGAAGAAGAAGAGGTGGAGAGATCTGGGCACGTTTGATCTGGGTTGTTTGATTTGGAGTGAGAAGTCATCGACAGTTAGATACATAAGGATCATATTTTTGTTATTTGACCTATCAAAAAATACATATCCATTGGAGACAAATTCTGCAAAAATGACAATGTCACGTCACATGTCAAATTTGAATTTGAAACAAAACAAATGACATCTCCATTGGCAATTCTAGATGTCGCAGCCAGTAGCCAAGATGTCGCAACCGATTTAAAAGGATGAGGGCAGAGAAACCGCTGCTAGTAAAATTCCTATACTAAAATATTGTCAAAACCAATGCTAATGAAAGAATGGAACTAACACCACACATTAGCTTTCTCCCTAAAGAGACTTAAGAAAAAAAAAAAAAAAAAAAAAAAGGAACAAACTCACCAAATTAGAGACAAAAACCGGTAACAAAGAGAAAATACCAATAAGTGAATTTTTTTTGGGGGGGGTAGCTGGGGTGAAACACCCACGCTTGAGCACCCATAAGTTTTTAGGTAAGTGGCCGATCTCATTTAGAGAGGTGACTTTATTTGGTAATGGAGGGGAATTAGTGTGAGGTAGTGGGTAAGAGGAATCATGAAGGTTTCCCAATATAAAAATGTTTTTGGATAAAGAAAAAGGAACCAATTCCTCTAGGACTGAACATACGGCAGTAAAATCACTAGATTCACCACAAGAACAGGTTTAATACCACCATAGAAGGTGTAAGAGGAACAAAAAAAAAATGAAAGCGAGAGACAGAGAACATAAGAGCCCAAGAAGAAACATAGCAAATATAGAGAAGGAACCAACCCTAACTGGCTCAACCTTGGAGATAGGAACACCAAGTTCTTCCAAACACAGACAAATATGAGGAAAAGAAGCAACAAAATTGTGAAACTAAAGAATGAAGTGGGTGGCTGGGCAACTTCAAGAGAGGAAATTTCTGATATTTTAATCAAGGATTTTAAGAGAAGATTTCAGAAAAAAAGAGTCTGCCTCAAATGACAATATTGCTTCCAACTTCATTAACATTATTAACCCATGTATTAATGAGTCTGATAATGAGTCGCTCATGAAACAGGTATCTGAAGAAGAAATTTGAGATGCTGTAAATTCAATTGGGGCTCTTAAAGCACCAAGGCCTGATGGTTTACATGCAGTATTCTATCAAAATTACTGGGATGATGTCAAAGGTATCATAATTCCTATGATAAAGGAGTTTTTCTTATTGAACAAGCCTCTAGATCTTATTAACAATACTAATATTGTCTTGATCCCAAAAAATGAAAACCCGGAACAAGTCACCGACTTTAGACCAATTAGTTTATGTAATGTCTCTTACAAAATAATTACAAAAATAATTGTAAAAAGGTTAAGACCTTTATTGGAAAAATGCATTTCAAGGAATCAAGGCGCATTTGCTCCAAGTAGAGTTATACAAGATAATATCTTGATTGCTCATGAACTTTTTTCTAATTTCCAAAGGAAGAAAGGGCAAACTGGCTCTATGACTGTGAAGCTTGACTTGGAAAAGGCTTATGACTACTTGTGTTGGGACTATATAGCCAAATGCCTTAAAAGATATGGCTTCCATCACAACTGGATTAATTTGATCATGGACTGTATTTCTTCTGTATCCTTTTCAATTTTAATTAATGGCAGTGCTGAAGGCTGGTTCAAGCCTACAAGAGGTATTCGCCAAGGTGACCCTCTTTCCCCCTATATCTTTATTCTTGCTATGGAACCTTTGATTAGACATTTAAATGCTTTAGCTGCTAATCACAAAGCTCAGGTTGGCATCTTATCCTCACCTCAAGGTTTTAGAATTTCCAATTTAATGTTTGCCGATGATTGCCTCATTTTTGGAAAAGCAACTAAAAGAGCTGCTAGAAACATAGCTGATGTTCTAACAAAATTCTCTTTGGCCTCTGGGCAGAAAATCAATTATCATAAATCTTCTCTTTATTTTTCGCCTAAAACTTCTAATGCCCTCAAGTTGGAGATTGTGAACATTCTCAATATCCAACAAAAGTGTACAATTGGCAGGTACTTAGGTATCCATAATGTTATTTTCTGGAAGGATCCTGTTAATACTAAGGAGCTGCTCTTGAAAATTTCAAATAAGTTAGCTGGTTGGAAAAAAGGTACATTGTCCAGAGCAGGTAGACTTACTCTTATTAATTCTAATCTCTCTGGAATGTCTAATCATGTAATGTCTTGCTTTAAATGCTCTAAAAAGATTACAAAAGCTATTGACAAGCAGGTTAGGAATTTCTTTTGGGGTTCTAACACACAGTGTCCTTCAGTGAGCTGGGAGAAAATCTGCACCCCAAAGAATGTGGGAGGCTTGGGAATCAGACCTTCTGCTTTCTTCAACAATGCAGCAATTGCTAAAATAGCCTGGAAGCTAATAAATGACCATGAGAATTGGCTCTCTCAAATCTTGAGGAAGAAATACTTGAGAAAAGTTTCTTTTTTCGAAGCAAAAAAGAAGCAAACAGGTTCTCTAGCCTGGAAAGGCATTCTTGATGCGAGGAATCTTATCCTTAAAGGGATGAGATGAATAGTTGGAAATGGTGAAAATATTAAGTTTTGGACTTTCAACTAGGCTTATGAATTCCCCCTTTTGAATCTGATCCAAATTAATGATAGAAATGCTATTGATTTGAATGAAACAGTGGCTGATTACATTTTTAATGGTTGTTGGAATATGCAGAAGCTGTTACAGGTACTCGATCAAGAAACTGTTAAGCAGATTACTGGAATACCAATTCCTGTCTCTAACCAACGTGATGAGTGCATATGGGGCCCCGCAACCGATGGCAGATTCTCCATCAAGTCGGCATCTTGGCTTCAATATCAAAATTTGGAAAAACATCAGCAAAGTGACCTTATTAACAAGGTATGGAAACTGGATGTCCCTCCTAAAGCTAAATTATTTGGATGGTTATTACTGTGAGGCAGGTTAAAAACAACAGATAGGTTATCAAAATTTGGGTATATTGATGATAACAGCTGTCCATTGTGTGACAACGACAATGAAACTGCTGATCACCTATTTGGTCATTGTGACTTCACTACTGAGGTTTTCAGGCTTGTAGGAATCAGTGCTCCTATGGACTGGCACAAAGGATATTTAAAGGTCCTTCGAGAAATGTTTATTAACCAACCGTATGATAAGTTTCTTTTTGCAAAGGTCCTTATCATATATTGGCAGATATGGAAAGCAAGAAATGACACCATATTCAGAGATGTGATTACCACCGCTACTAATGTTGTAGCAACTGCTGCCTTTCATTTTAATGAAACTGCCTTGTACAAGGCTGTTGTTGGGGGAGGTATTTCTCAAACCACTCCTTCCACCATAAGGTGGCTACCCCCTCACAACAACTTCATCAAGATTAATTTTGATGGTTCTGTTCAAGGAAGATCAGCTGTAGGAGGTTTCGTTTTTAGAAACAGTGATGGGAACGTGATTCTTGCTGCTGCAAAGGGTTTAGGAAGTACTACTATTCCAACAGCTGAAGCCACGGCTCTGAGAGATAATCTTGTCAAAGCTAGAGACCGAGGCTATATGAATGTCCAAGTGGAAGGTGACTCGAAGCTGGTGATTGATGCCATCAATGGGAAATTATCCCCTCCTTGGAGATTGCAGAAGATTGTCCAAGATATTCGGACTATTGCTACCTCTTTCTCCTCAGTTTGCTTTAACCATGTATACAGAGAGGCAAACTTTGTGGCAGATGCTTTTGCAAATGAAGGCCACCAACTCCCGAATGGTCGTGAGTGGCAAGATGGATACTCAGCAGCTGTTGCTAAAGCGCTCGGTAATGTTTTTAGTTCGTATCAAAAAAAAAACCCTAAACAACTCGGAAGCCATCAATCTAGATCCAGAGAGATCTCTATCTAGGCAAGAAGAGGGTTGATATTTCTCTGATTTGTTTTCGATCTCTATTTTTGAGAGAGAGAGAGAGAGAGATTAAAAACTTGACCTGCATATATATGCTCATAGGGTATCAATATGCTCCATAGTTATACACACCCTTTAACACAACACCCCCTACCTTCTACATCTTAAGAGTTGTTTTCTAGCCTTACTTGCCTATACAAGGCAGGTTCGACATGAGCCAAAAGTCCTAAATGAGACCAAAGCCCACACAAACTTCATCTATTTTATAACATTAATGAAAGCATCTACAACACTTCATCAACGCTCATTCATGGGTCAACCAGCTGTCACCCTCGTTAGCTCCGATGAAGACTAAAAGATAAATACCAGAGCTTAACCATGCATTTACACCCAATGCATGCACTTGATTATGTACCAAATGATGCATGAGTTATCACCATAAATGGGCAAACCATTAGTATCATGCACACAAGATGTTAGTAGCCTAGTACTGCCCTCAAGATACTGCTTGCGATTCATATAACAATGGTATTAGTAGTCCTTAAAGGAATTTATGATTAACCAGTTTGCAAAATCTTTGTATTATTGACTTTAAGTATCAAGTGTTTACTAGTAATGGAAACCTTGACCGTGCCTTATTTAGCGATTAGGGCAAAAGAAGCGTGCGTGAAACCTATAGTTGAAACGAAAGTTAAAGATGATCTGCTTAATAGTCACATCGAAGAGGAATGGTCAGGCCTACACATGAGATTTTCAGTTCAGGATCAACTTCAAAGCGTAATGTCCATTTAGTTTTTCTTTATAATTTAATTATATTTATAATAAAAAAAAATTCAGTTTACCCCCCAAATCTTTAATGTCAAAATCAGTTCAGTCCTGTAACTTTTTTTTAAATCAATGCGCCTCTTCAACTTTTGTAAACACATCAGTCGGTCCAATTTTTGGATTCCCCTCGAAATGTGACGTCACCGAAGCCGTTGGAACTAACAAGGGGACCCATAATTCAGCTTTATCCCCTCATTTTAAACGAAATGTCTGAAATTCCCTCATTGTTTTTTATTCATTTTGCCAAATAGATGTATTTTTTTATCTTCTTTAATATATTTTGTCAAATTGGCTATTTTAAAGCTGAATGATGGGTTCCCTTGTCAGTTCCAACAACTTTGGTGACGTCATATTTCGAGAGGAATTCAAAAATTGGACCCGACTAATGTGTTTATGGAAGTTGAAAGGGCGAACTAATTTTAAAAAAAAGTTGCAGAACTAAACTGATTTTGGCAACAAAGATTTAGGGGGTAAACTGAATTTAATTCTAATAAAAATTACGATCTAAAGCTGTAAACTCACAATCTAGCAACATAGCAACAAAAACATGTAATATCAGAAAATATCTAAATTATAATAAAAAATATCTATATAATATCTAAATTATATATATATACGGAAACGATGTGGAGCGCACATCCGTAGTACACACGAAGCTCCGTTCGCCACCGTCCGGCGTCGACAACGGCGCGCCTCAACCCCAGCGGACTCCAGCAGCGTCCCCGATCACTTTCCCTCCCCGGCGATCCCCGGCAAGGCCGCCGAATTCCAGTTTCCGGCGATATCGACTTTATTTGAAGTTTTGGGTGATCTCGCCGAAAAACTGGAATTCGGCGGACTCGCCGGGGAGAGAAAGTGATCGGGGACGCTGTTGGAGTCCGCTGGGGTGGAAGCGCGCCGTCATCGGCGCCGGACGGTGGCGAACGGAGCTCCGTGCGTACTTACGCACGTGCGCTTTATATCGTAGTAATATGGACAAGTATGGATCGTTCTAGCCGGGGAAACCAAAGGGCGATCGAAAGAAGAGAAATCAAACAACTTATAAACAAGTATTCACATATATACATCGAAATATTGGGGGGTTTGAGATTGATTAATTCTAACAAATAATCTACTGAAAATTAAACCTAAGATTATTATATACAAGTGATCAACATACTCATGCAACACATAACACGAAAAACCATCAAGAACACATAACAACTTCATGCAAGGCCGGGCAGCAACGTTCAAATTATCCTAGACTCTAACCAATTCCGATTCTAATTAGAGCCTTTGCGGTTATCTAACTGTTAAGACTCCTCAAGTATTTAGAACCATCTTTGCGCTTGATCCTAAACATGAATGCTAACTCATTTAAAGACACGTTGCGTAGAGATTAAACAAGAAAACACTTTAGCACACGAGTCAATCGGAAACATGATCTAAGGCATGGCGTCACTCATCCTATTAGCATGCAAATTATCAGAATTATATCCGCCCTAAGTTAATAACAGAGACCAAGACAACTTTGCGTATGAATTGATCCAAAATTATTATGGTAGATGAAACCGCACCTTAAGGACAACCATGGCCAAGGCAGCCTCAAGGATTGATTTAGATGCACGAATTCATGATAATTAATCAATTAGAAATCAAAAACACA
>NC_020496.1:14263793-14271725 GCF_000184155.1 Fragaria vesca subsp. vesca
GATATTCTGCCGAATTTAGATCTTCTTCTCCATATTGGACTTGGTTTGGACCTCTCCTTCATGGACTAGGCTTCGTGGATCAGCTGTTTTGCTTCCCTAGGTCCATCAGGAACACTTCTCTCGGCAATGATTCAAGCATAACTTCAATTCTCCTGATTCTTTCTCCCATAACTCTTCTACATATCACCTAAGTATCAGAGAAGTTAAATCAATTTGTGACAATGTAAAAGCTTTACAAAATCATAAGAACATCTCTAAGGCTCCACAAATCGGCTTTTGACAATTTTCTACATCATTCCTCTATGTTTAACACATTTTACGCACAACTCTACCAAAAACTTTCGACTCTACATTATGACTCTATTCTACGACAATAAGAGATAATCAAAGTACAAATGGAGGTAATAACACATTAAGAATGTCGTATTTTATGCTCCTATCACCGGCCTCTATATATATAAAACAAAGTTACCTGAAGAAGGTTAACATAGGATCTCCCTTCGTGATCAGTTGTAAGATTCCTTGACCAAATATCTACTGTCTTATCAATATTTCCAGCACATATATAACAAATAGTTGCTGCGAGGGTATTACCAGCAGCTATATGTCTGGCAGCAAGCGTATTACACAGGTCTTCCCACGCCTCTACTGATGAAAACTGTTGGATCATGAAAACGAAAAATGACATAAATCACATATATAGCAATTGTAAGTGCAGTTGAGAAGACTCGGAAATAGTTATGTAACACCTATTCAAATGGATATATATCCTAAAACTTGACTTATTGCATATATAATACATTTTATCAGACACTTCGAGCATGGAACTTACACTACAGAGAACAGCAAGTGTTTCCTTCCAGAATTTGAGGGGTCTGGTGTTAACAAGACTTGATAGATAATTGCTCACCATTGCAGAAACAATCTAACAGCAAACAAAGGTTCCAATTTCAAAAGATAAATCAAAATAATTATTCTACCATCTTATTGTGCGAGAAATCATCACATGTAAAATATCACGTGTTTTACTGCCTTCAAGGACAAAAGAAGAAGGTTCAAGTACCTTACGGTAAGGTGAATGGCTCAACTTAAGGTATTGATCCCGAGTGCTCTCCCACAATGTAGGACCACCAGCATGAGCAATAACTAAAGCAGCAGCCATTTTATTTGCTGAAATGCACTTTGCAACAGCCCCTTTATAATCTCCTACAGCTAAAGCATTTGATGAATTGGCACTCTCTTCCAGTTCATCATGTTCTTCTTGAACATGGTCTGTAATAGGAACTGTGCCCCCCGCCACAAATTTGTCACCAGAGGTTGAATGAGGAGTGTCAGCTTTAGGACTAGGAAGATTGTTAAAGAAATCTTCTCCATTGTCAGAAGGAAAAATTGTAGTTTCCTTCTCAGCACCCAAACCAGCTTTGTCAGTTGTTGAATCCTCAATCCCAGGTGCATTGACTTCCGCAGATAGATCATCTTGAACAATTTCTTTTGTTTCCTCAGGTACAATGAAACCAAGATGTGTGATCAGGTTTCTCCTTGCAGTCCCATCATCTTTAAACATAACCCTTAATAAGCCCCATGTTTCCCGGTCATCAGCAGTCCTGTCATGATAACCATGCAAAATTGAAGCCAAGAACAAACATGATAAAAGTGAATTGAAGGGATAGAAATGGTATCTCTCCCAAGGCTGATGAAAACATTCATTTCTTAATGGTAAATGACATACTCAGACATGAGCGATCCACTAAACTTTGTTCAGTAACCAAGCTGTGCACATAAACCTGGAAAATAAAAAAATAAAAAGCTATAAAGTGCATCATAAATTCACAAAGCCAATGCTGGCAGCGTACTAATAACTTACCTCTGAAGCACCTGCACCAGATGAACTAGGCTGAAAGGACACGATCTTGCCTACAAAACCAAAAGACACCGCATAAAGCAGTAGGGGTAGCCGTAATAACCGAGACGCCGCATTAAGCGGGAAGATGTAATAACCGAAAGGACGCCGCACGAAACGGGAATGGGTAATAACCGAATGGACGCCGCACGAAACGGGTATGGGTAATAACCGAAAGGACGCCGCACGAAGCGGGTAGGGGTAATAACCGACGGAGGGTAATAATGGACGGAACGCCGCACGAAGCGGTAAGGGGTAATAACCGAAAGGATGCCGCACGAAGCGGTAGGGGTAGTGACCGACGGGACGCCGCACGAAGCGGGTAGGGGTGATAACCGACGGGAGGCCGCATGAAGCGAGTAGGGGTAACAACCGAAGGGATGCCGCACGAAGCGGGAAAGGGTAATAACCTAAGAGACGCTGCACGAAGCGGGGAAGGGTTAATAACCAAAGAGACGCCGAACAAAGCGGATAGGTGTAATTGTCAGGACCCACCCCGAATTTTACCCTAAAACCCGGAGTAAGTCCTGCGAGGACCACTCCCAAGGAAAGATTTACCGAAAAATTGGCAAAACCTCCCTTGAAAATGGACAACCCTTACCTGAAAAATTTCAAATTTACACTCCTACTAACACACATCTAACCTTAACTCCTGGAGCCATCCGCTCCCCGCAAACACAACCACCACATAATCAACAATACATCAACATCCAAACATCACATAAATATTCAGCTTAAACATTAAACCTTATCCTTCAGATACTCTAAACAGAAATCAACAGACCGAGCACACCACCGAAATAATTTACATTAATCCCAAAGTATTCAGAGCTACTAGACACTAGTGGAAGCAAGAAAACACGGGTAGGTTAAACAGGTAACCTACTGGTGAAAAGTGGAGGAAATGCGGGTGACTATGCCTCGCCTCCTACTAGATCCAACCCGAACTCTACAGACTGGGCAATTTAAAACAAATAGCCCAGGGGAAAACATTTAATAACGTTAGAGTGAGTGGACAAAAATAAATTAATAAATAAAATATTTATGTTTCCCCAAATCAATTTCCAAAGAAAAATCGAATACATGCCGCAAGTAATAAAACTTTTATCTTATAAAATATCGAGCCTCTCAGGCTCTATAATATATGTATGTATTTACACACGTCCATACTCCCTATATAAATTCATGGGTCTATATAGGGCTGCAACGCTCGCGTCCAATGCTCACGTCACGCCTTAATGCGGTGCTACACTACGCCATTAAGGTGGACAGACGGGTGTATAAATATGTGTCCATACCCCCTGTATAAATTAAACACTCATGTAGGGCTACTACGCTCACGTCCAACGCTCACGTCACATCATAATGCGGCTATATGCTACGCCATTAAGGTGGACAGACACATATGGCTAGCTAGCATTTATATACATACTCTCCTCAATATACATATTATACTTACCGAAAAATCCCATTTTTCAGTAACTCTCCAAGAGAAATAAAAGCGTCAAAATTAAATGACGTCAAAACTCCAACAATTTTAAATGTTCAACCAAAACCATAGCATGCACATTATTTAAAATAAAAGTCCACTCACAAATTAGGCCTAAGCCTGATGTCGATCTGGGGCCTCGTTTCATCGAGCCTCATCATGTCCTGTTCCAAATATAATATTAATTTCCCAACCGAAATTCCAATACTTACTCAAAAATAGGCAAAATAAATATGAGCCGTAACCAAGCTCATTCTCGCCTAACATCGATATTCCTAAATCGAAACGATCCAAACTTTAATACCATAATAGGCAGCCTTAACACAACCTCCCACAGATTTAACGACTTTAAATCCTACAGCCGGATTCTACATTAATTAACCGCTAAAAATACCAAACTTCGGAAAATCTCAAACCTATCCAAAACTCATCAAAAAATTCCATAATTCACATCAATAAACTCCTCTTAATTTTCCACATTTAAAACAAAAAAATCTCCCACACAGCGGCGGCGGCCGGAGGCCGACTCCGGCGACCTCCAATGCCTAAGAAATTTTGACAGCATCTTCCTCTCAACCCCCTCTACAACTTTCTTAACTAGCACAAACACCAATTCCAAGCCTAACTAGGTCAATTGAGCAAAAACATCCTAAAAGCCTAAAAAATTCAACTCCACATTTCTCCTTACCTAGCTCAAGAGAGGGTGAGACCTTTGGAGGGGTTGTTGCACGGGTGGAGGGCTCTCTTTTGAGCCAAGCAGCTCCGGCTATGGCGGCCGGAGAAGGAAGTTCCGACGAGAAAACCACCACGACAGTCGGACCTCTCGGGGGTGAGAACTCGTTCACGGCGGAGCTAGGGCGGCTCTCACCGGCCTAGAATGGAAGCTGGGTTGGAGGCCGACCGAACGGGACCGGTGCGGCGGCGGTTGGTGGCCGGAAGACGGCGAACGGTCGGGTTGAAGTTTCGGCAAGGTGATGGCTTAGGAGGAAGACCGGGAGAGAGAAAGAGAAAAGAAAGAGAGGGAGATGGGTTTGGGCCTCTCCAAACCGGTCCAACACCTATATACCCACACCAACTCCAAAATAAAACACACCGAAAAATAAATACACTAATAAAAATTACCTTTTACTAGTTAAAATTTACCATTTTTACCGTCGTCATATTTTTCTCCTACGAATAATCCTCCGAAAATACATGTCCCCCAAACCCCTCTAGGGACCAATTAAACTATAACCTCAATGACGGAGACGGTAAAATTATTATTATAACCAAGCTAGTAAATAAGGTAAAAATTTAAGGGTCGGGATGTGACAGTAATAACCGAAGGGACGCCGCACGAAACGGGAAGAGGTAATAACTAAAGGGACGCCGCACGAAGCGGTAAGGGGTAATAACCGACGGGACGCCACACGAAACGGTAGTGTAATAACCGAAAGGACGCCGCACGAAGCGGTTATGGGTAATAACCGAAGGGACGCCGCACAAAGCGGTAGGGGTAAAAACCGACACAACGTCGCACGAAACGGGTAGGGGTGATAACCGAATGGACGCCGCACGAAACGAGAAGGGGTAAGAACCGATGGGACGTTGCACGAAACAAGAAAGGATGATAACCGAAGGGACGTCGCACGAAGCGTGAAGGGGTAATGACCGAAGGGACGCCGCATGAAACGGTAAGGAGTAGTGACAGACGGGACGCCGCACGAAGCGGTAGGGGTCATAACCGATGGGACGCCACACGAAGAGGTTAGAGGTAATAACCTAAAAGACGCCGCACGAAGCGGTAAGGGGTAATAACCGACGGGATGCCGCACGAAGCGGTAGGGTAGTGACCGAAGGGACGCCGCACGAAGCGGGTAGGGAATAACCGATGGGACGCCACACGAAGCGAAAAGGTAATAACCGAAGGGATGCAGCACGAAGCGGGGAAGGGGTAATAACCGAAGGGAGGCCACACGAAAAGGGAAGGAGTAATAACCGAAGGCAAGCAGCACGAAGCGGTAAGGGGTAATAACCGATGGGACGCCACACGAAACGCTAGCATAATAATCGAAAAGACGCCGCACGAAACGGTTATGGGTAATAACCGAATGGACGCCACACAAAGCGGTAGGGGTAAAAACCAACAGAACGCCGCACAAAGCGGGTAGAGGTAATAACCAAAGGGTCGCTGCACGAAATGTTAATGGGTAATAACCGAATGGATGCCGCAGGAAGCGGGGAAGGGGTAATAACTGACGAAACGTCGCATGAAGCGGTAAGGGGTAATAACCGAAGGGACGCCGCTCGAAGCGGTAAGGGGTAATAACCGACGGGACGCCGCACGAAGTGGGTAGGGGTAAAAACCGACAGAACGTCACACGAAGCGGGTAAGGGTAATAACCACAGGGTCGCCGCACGAAGTGTTAAGGGGTAATAACTGAATAGACGCTGCACGAAGCGGGAAAGGGGTAGTAACCGAAGGACGCCGCACGAAGCGGAAAAGGGTTCTTTAAGAGTTATGAAAAGAATAATTACTTAGTGTTTTAAGTCTTGAATGTGTTTGTGTATTTAAGTCTCAAGTATTTTTAAGAGTCTTATTATTAATAAGTTATACAAGCCTTATGGTATTCTAGGAAACCAGAGGTTTTATTTAAAGCCTATAAATGACTTTCTAATGTACTCCGAAGAGAAGATTGGAATGAATTAAGATTTTAGTTATTGAAGGCTTGGCCTTGTTCCTCCCCCCTAACCTCTCTCATTTTATTTCTCTCTTCTAAAGCTAAGAAACCCCTATCCCTTCCGAAACCCTTATGTTTTCTTAATCTGTTTTTTTAATCGCTCGACATTCTCCAACCACACTATTCTCTATCATTGACTATTGGCCTCTCCCTGCATTAATGATAATTCACCAATTTTGGTAGTATAGAAATATCAAAGAGAGATATAAAGTGCGAAAAAAAGGAAAGACTTGAACAGAAAAAGTTTTACCTGATATGTTTCTACTCATATGTCACTTCAGATATGGAAAAAACATGCATACAACACGAATGTCCCCAACATTTAAATTCAGCAGAAAAATTATAAGTCAAGATGGGATTACCTCAAGTACCATGTGAAGCAATTGGAAAGCGGCAGCATCCCATTATCTCTTAAAGTGAAGCGGAGTTCCTTAGAAATAAATTCCCTCAGTGGACTCCGATGAGCAATTACTAGAGTGGTTCCCACAGAAATTTCTACCTGAGAACAATGATGCATATACATAAGACAATCTCAGCAAAAATGAGTAAGCTCCGATACAATTATCAAACAATGATTATGCAATACCATATATAATGATCTAAGTATATTTCTCATATTACCATGCCATGTAAAGTTGTAAACATCTTGCAACTACAGCAATGTAACTTGGCCTTAATGATTCAGAGTCTTTACCTATTTAAGTCTTAAGTATTTAAGAGTCTTAAAGTCTTAAGTGTATCTTTACCTATTTAAGAGTCTTATTATTAATAAGTTATATTAGTCTTATAGTATTCTAGGAAACTAAGGGTTATATTTGAAACCTATAAATGACTTTCTCATGTAATCCGAAGCGCATATTGGAATAAATTAAGATTTTATCTTCTTGAAGGCTTGGCCTTGTTTCCTCTCTCCTAACTTGCTTCATTCTATTTCTCCCTTCTACAGCTAAGAAACTCTTGTCCCTTCTAAAACCCTTATGTTTTCTTAATCTCTCAACATTCTCCAACCCACCTTTTTCACTCTATCTCTAACAATTGGCCTCTCCCTGCATCCAAGATAATCCACCATTTTTGTCTCAGTCAACTACGATCTATATTTCACAAAAGAAGAAAAAGAAAGATAGCTCAAACTATTTGTTGATACACTGATGTTGATAATGTTCTAAGAATCAGGATCATTATTTCTGAGCATTATCATGCAGATACATATTTAAAAGCAATAAAAATTACTTCCTATTTTCTAGTTAACACTACTTAGCTGACGAAAATAAAAAAAACAGGCCGACGAACAATTTTTTCGTTGGCTAAAGTCCACTTTAGCCGACGAAATTTTCCTTTGTCGGCTAATTTAAATTTCCATCGGCTATAGTCAACTTTAGCCGACGAAATTAAATTTTCGTCGGATAAACAATTTTTTTCGTCGGCTATAGTCTGTGGACTTTAGCCGACAACATTAAACATTCTTTAGCCAACGAAATTCTTTAGCCGACGAAATTAAATTTCGTCGGCTAAAGTGCTTTATATTTGCAAATCTGGACAGCAGCTCATCTGGGAAAAAAAAACGGGAGAAAAAGTTTGGGTGTTGTCGAAATCTGTCCATAATTAGTTTGTGAAGCTATATATAGGTACGTACGTATCTGCATATGTATATATATGTTGATTTTGAGTTTTATTTGAGTTGATAGATTTTGAATGTGATTGAATTGATAGATTTTGTAATACGTTGGATGTATATATATATATATATGTTGATCGATTTGGTTGATGATTTGATAATATATATGAAGTTGTTGTTAATAAGTAGTAGATATATATATATATAT
>NC_020496.1:14271745-14273778 GCF_000184155.1 Fragaria vesca subsp. vesca
TGAGTGTTGATATATATAATATTGTTATGTATTATTAATATATATATATATATATATATGTGTTAATTAATTTGTTATCAATTATTTGTTATCAATTTGTTAATTAATTAATATATATATATATATACTAAATGAATTGAGATTTTATATATGGCATGAAATTTAATTAATAATTAGCTAGCGTTATACATATGTATTTTGTTATATTTTCAGGATATATATGGATAAGAGTTGGATTTCGCTTCCAAAATGGGACAAAAGATATGGTAAATGAGTTATGAGTTTTCTGGAATAAGCGCTAGCTAATGCTAACGGGAATACAATTTTCTATTGCCCGTGCACAAAATGTCAGTGTCGCAGCGATATGCATCGATTTGGGATTGACAAAATATGGCAGCACCTGAAGAGTAACGGGTTTTGGGAGAAGTACACATGTTGGTTATATCACGGTGAAACATCATCAGGGGGTCCGCATGATCATGGGCAATTTTCTGAGACGGGCAGTACATCCAACGATCCAACAACGGCCTTCATCAACGACATATTTCCTTATGATAACGGTGTATGCGCTCAAGGACAATATATGCCTAACCCGGTGCAGCCCTTCCCTAGAGCTGTCAACACTGCTGGTATTGACTAGTACAACAAACTGTTTGCTTTCCAACAGACCCCTGTGTACCCCGGTTGTCAGAGGACCATTCTTGAAAGTGTGATGGACGTAATTAAGATTAAAGTTGAGACAAAATCGACTGTGAAAGATGTTGATGATTATCTACAGTACACTGCTTCGATGCTGCCCCACGGTCAGTGACGTAGCCAGACATCTCACTTAGAAGGGTCATATTTGATGAACTAGAAAATTAAATTATTTTCAGTCACTCTTCAGCAACAACACAATTTTGTTTAAAAGAATGACACAAACTTAATTTCAACAATATTTTTGTTCTATCATTATTATCTCGAATAAACTTTGGATTAGAATTTCATGCACGATAAATATTGGAAAAAAATATGTTACTTTTTTTTTTTGAGAGATAATGCATGTTGATGTATGGTAAACATTAATGTGTTGTTTCCATTTAGTAAGGTAAAAAACCCTTAACACTATTTGTATTAATTGGATTAAGTATTTGAATAGTATAAATTTTTATTTCATTCTATTATTGTTGAAGAATATTTAAGACTAATTAAGAATTTATTAGAGAAGAAGGGTCAATTTATGTTTTATTTCCACTAATATCCAATACAAATGAAGACTAATTACTCTTTTTGAAAATTTGAGAGGGTTCAATTGAACCCTTTGCCCCCTAGCTAGCTACGCCATTGCCCACGGTCATCGTCTTCCTACCACTCATCATAAGGTCCGATGTATCCTGAAAGATCTTGGGCTTTCCTACATCAAGATCCATGCATGCAGATATGACTGCGTTCTCTTCTGGGGTAAAGATCCAGAAGGGAATGACCTTGGTGGCCTTGACGCATGTCCGGTATGTCACACTGACAGGTATAAGCTTACTCCTGCAGGCAACATGAAACCTGTGAAGGTACTTCGATATTTCCCTTTGAGGGATAGGCTGGAGCGGTTGTACATGTCTTCACACATGGCCGAAGCTATGAAATGGCACGCTGACAGGGAATTGCATGACGAAGATACCCTTATACACCCTGACAAGACCCACCCCGAATTTCACCCTGAAACCCAGAGTAAGTCGTGCGGGGACCACCTCCAAGGAAAATTTACTGAAAAGATTAAGAAAATCTCCCTTGCAGATGGACAACCCTAACTCGAAAATTTCAAATTACACTCTTAATTTATCACTTCTGAACCTCGCATAATATACAAAAATTCTAAAGTATTCAAAACTACTAAACACAAGCGGAAGCAAGAAAACACGAGTAGGTTGAACAGGTAACCTACTGGCGAAAACTGGCAGAAATGCGGGTGACTATGCCTCGTCTCCTACTAGATCCAACCCGAACTCTGCAGACTGGGCAATTTAAAACGAAGGGCCCAGGGGAAACATTTAATAACG
>NC_020496.1:14274116-14281309 GCF_000184155.1 Fragaria vesca subsp. vesca
CAAAATTACCCGAGAGCCATAATTACGCTCATCATTGCCTAACTTCGATATTCTTACATCGGAACGATCCGAACTTAAATATCATACTCAACAGTCGTAAATACAACCTCTCCAAAATACGACTTAAATCCTACGGCCGGATTCTACATTAATTAACCGCCAAAAAATACCTAACTTCGGAAATTCACAAACCTATCCAAATTTCATCCAAAAATTCCATAAATCACACCAATATACTCCTCTTAATATTCCACATTTAAAACCCTAAAAATCTCCTAACCGGCGGCGGCCGGCAGCCGTTTTCCGGCGACCTGCAAATGTTACCAAATTTTAACAGAATCTTCCTCTCAATCTCCTCTACAACTTTCATGACTAACACATCACCCAATTCCAAGCCTAACTAGGCTAATCAAACGAAAACAACTTAAACACCATAAAACTTCCACCTCAAATTTCTCCTTACCTAGCTCAAGAGGGAGGGAGCTGTTTGGAGGGGTTGTTGCACGGGAGGAGGGCTACGAAACCGTACCAAGCTTGCCCGGATTGGCGGCCGGAGGAGGAAGTTCCGGCGAGAAAACCGATTCGGCAGTCGGAGCTTTCGGGTGGCACCGCTCTCTCACGGCGGAGCTAGGGCTCCTCTCACCGGTCTAGAAATGTTGCTGGGAGGGAGACCGACCGAACGGGACCGGTCCGGCGGCGAACGGAGGTCGGACGGCGGCGGGAGGACAGCCGGAAAACCGGGCAGCGAGAGGCTCGGGGAGAGGAAAAGAAAAGAGGGAAGAAGAGAAAGGGAGGAGGAAAAAGAAATGGGTTGGGCCTCCACCGGTCCAACCTATATCAACCCAATTCCAAAAATAAAAACACCCCGAAAAAATAATACCCGAATAAAAATTACCTTTTACTAGCTAAAATTTACCATTTTTACCGTCGTCGAAAATTCTTCCTTAGAATAAATCCCTCAAAATATTAGTCCCTCAACACCCTCTGGGAACTAATTAAATTACACACTTAGTGACGAACACGGTAAAAACTCTTGATATCACTATGCCAGTAATAAAGGTAAAAATTAAGATTCGGGGCGTGACACACCCTGCTGACGGGGAGGCTTGGAAGTATATAGACAGGGAGTTTCCTCATTTTGCGTCAAAGGTCCGAAATGTGAGGCTCGGGCTCTCATCCGACGGGTTCAACCCTTTTGGCAACATGAGTCTTCAATACAGTGTATGACCGGTGATTTTGGTACCGTACAACCTTCCTCTATGGATGTGCATAAAGAAGGTATACAATATGTTGAGTTTGTTGATTCCGGGGCCCGGTTATCCAGCGAAGTGTCTCGATGTGTATTTGAGACCTTTGATTGAAGAGCTTAAGTTTTTGTGGGACGTTGGTCATCCCACTTATGACAAGTACATGCACGAGATGTTCCAGATGCATGTCATGGTTGTTGGTACCATCAGTGATTTTCCTGCCCGTGGGATGTTGTCGGGCAACGTTGTTAGGGGATACAAAGCTTGTCCAGAGTGCCTTAGCGATCAGGGGAGCAGTAGTTATTGCAACAAGATATGCAAATTGGGTCACCGTACTCTCCTTCAATATGATCACAAATGGAGACTCGATACATAGGCATTTGATGGGACCGTAGAAAACGGTGTGCCTCCCAAAAGATGGACGGGGGAAGAAATTTTAGCAGTGCTTAATGAGTACGATTTTGGGCAACTCAGCAATCATCCCAATATTGTGGCGGTAATACATGAAAGACCCGACAGGTACAAATTCTGGACACATAAGAGCATATTCTGGGAACTCCCAAACTGGAGTAAGTTGTTGATCAGGCACTACCTAGATGTGATGCACATAGAAAAGAATGTTTGCGACAGTGTGGTGGGCACAGTGCTGAACTTGGAGGGGAAGACGAAAGACGGTCCTAAGGCACGCATTGATCTAAAAAAAAATGCAATTAAGAAGACATCTGTGATTGAAAGAAGGGAAGAAACAAATGCCTCAAGAACGTAATTTTCAAGTGCATCAGAAGAACGTAATTTTCAAGTGGATGAGTTGTGTGAAATATCCTTCAGGCTATGCAGAAAATATAGCCCGGTGTGTGAACTTCCTGGACAATAAGATGTACGGGTTGAAGGGTCATGACTGTCATATCCTGCTACAACGTCTCTTCCCTGTTTTCATTCGACCGTTCCTTCCCCGTCTGGTGGTGGAGCCGTTAGTAGCATTGACAAGATTCTTCCAGAAGTTATGCACACGGGAAGTGAAAAAATCTAACCTCCGGGAAATGCATGAAGACATCATTTATATCATGTGTAAATTTGAGAGGATATTTCCTCCAAATTTTTTGACATTATGCCTCACCTGATGATCCATCTTCCCGAGCAATTGTTGTTTACTGGTCCAGTACACTACACTTGGATGTATCCCATGAAAAGGTACGTTTTTACACCTGAATTCCTCAATATATATACATGTTCAATAATCATAACATTTTGCAACTTGATTTATAGGCAACTTGGAGACTACAAAGATTATGTGGCTAATAAATCCACGCCTGAAGGATGTATAGCTGAAGCATATATTGTGCACGAGTGCGTCACTTGCATGAAGTTGTATTTAGGAGCGTTGAAGGAAACTCCGCAAACCATGCCGGTAGATGTACCGAAGTTCAATTTTTCCATAGTCTCCAGTGATATTGAATTATGTGGCTAATAAATCCACGCCTGAAGGATGTATAGCTGAAGCATATATTGTGCACGAGTGCGTCACTTACATGAAGTTGTATTTAGGAGCGTTGAAGGAAACTCCGCAAACCATGCCGGTAGATGTACCGAAGTTCAATTTTTCCATAGTCTCCAGTGATATTGAAGTGAATGGAATTTTACCAGACTCCTACAAGTTGCAACCACATGAGCTAGTCATTGCCCACGAGTGGGTATTGATTAACTGTCGAGAAGTTGAATACTGGAAAGACATCCATCTATATTGTCCAGACATTCAAGGTGATCTCGAGTACCACATCAGGGAGTTCGCAGATTATTTTGGCGGCTGGGTACGTAATTTAATATTTATGTACGGGTTTATGTTTATCCATATTTACAGTTGAATGGTTGGTTGCAGATGAACCATATTCAATTTGATGGTCACCCAAATTGGTCACACGAACTAAGACTTCTAGCGATGAAGCCGATAATGTCAAGAGTTTATCCGATGTGCAAGGTGAATGACGTGCAATTTATATGTGAACAGAGAGACAGCAGACGGAGAACACAGAATTCTGGGGTCATGGCGCATGGTGGGCGGAATGGAGTTGACTATTACGGTGTTCTCCATTCAGTGGTGGAACTCGTTTATAGGCAAGGAATGACAGTGCACCTCTTCAAGTGTAGATGGTTTGATACTAGGCCGCAGAGCATGAAGACCGATCAGTACGGAATATTATCGGTGAACACTGCTACAAGTTGTTACGAAAATGACCTGTTCGTTTTTGCCACATCGGTAAAACAAGTGTTTTATCTTGATGACCTTGCTAAGGGTGACGCGTGGAAAGTAGTCAACCTTGTGCACCCTCGAAACATTTACCAGGCGGCTACACTTGGAGAGGCCGAAGACAAGGAAGAAAATGTTGCGTATCAAGAGCCCAACGCAATAGGTATTCCTAACTCCTCTACCGTTCGCCTTAACAATTTTAAAGCGGGTCGTTCGGTGCAAATTCGTGATGAAGAGCCAAGGCTTATTGATGTTGATTCAAATCAAGAAACAGACGAAGACTCTGGCGATGAGGAAATGCATAGATTACCAGAAATTAATTCTGACACCGAAGAAGACTCATCGGATGATTCCGATTACGAGCCTTAGTTTTAATTTAGAGGACGTAATACAATAATTTGTAATAAAAAAGAATGTATTACCTTTATAGTTTACATATGTTGAATTCATGTTTATGTTATTTTATATGAATTTTGGTGATATATGAACAGGAAGTTAGTATGGTTTACATTAAACCTTCAGTTTTTTTAATGTATTTTTTATACTTTAGCCGACGAATTATAGTATATTTCGTCGGCTAAAACAATCTTAGCCGACGAATTATATTTTACGTCGTCGGTTAAGATCAGGTTAGCCGACGAATACCCTAATATTTCGTCGGCTTTATTTATTTTTTTATTTTTTATTACATACTATAGCCGACGAATATATTAGGGTATTCGTCGGCTAAATCCTAAAATTTTTCTATTACATACTATAGCCCTATCTTCAGTCGTTATTTTCCGTAAAATTTTTATACTACTTGTTGCGTCTCATCGATTTGAAACTATTTTCAGTTGAAGGTCCGGCGAAAATACGAAATTTAGATGGTCCAACGACCTTTTCCGTGCATTTAGGGGTTTGACTTACTGGATTGACCGTCGGGATCGAGCCCTTAACCTTGTCGGATCAAGTTGAATTTTTGCCCATACATGTATTTTGTCATGATGGTCAGATCTGACGGTCGGATTTCTGTTTCTCAAGTTTGATCATCACAATCACAACATGCCTACTAATATTGTATAGCTTGTTTACCAAGTGTCAAGTAAATGTTCCGTTTCAAAAACAAACTATACGTAGAACCTTCAAACGCAAAAAAGTCGTAAAATAAGATATGACCAGAATGGTGAAATACGTCTACGGTTGAAAAATCATGGTATTCCGGTAAAGTCTCGGTGCCGATAGTTGTGGTCAATGCAATTTTCCATTCTTTCTCCCTATGGGTAGCCTTATCTTCGGTGGTTATTTTCCCCAAAATTATTATACGACTTGTTGTGTCTTATCGGTTTGAAACTATCTTCAGTTGAAGGTCCGGCCAAAATACGTAATTTAGACGGTCACAATCACAATGTGCCGAATGTATAAAGTATTTAAGCCGATGAATTTCAAAGTTTAGCCGACGAATTTCAAAGCTTTAGCCGACGAATTTCAAAGTTTAGCCGACGAATTTAGACTCTTAGCCGACGAAAGCCGACGAAGTAAAAATTTCGTCGGCTAAAGTGGTACAGTATACAGACGAACCCCAGCGCGAGAACAGCCTCCACCGCGCGAATTCGAAACCCTAGCCTCCTCCGCCTCCTTGAGCCCTCTCCCGGTCGCCCTTTCCCTCTCCCGGTCTCCCTCTCCCTCCCTCCAGTCGCCCTCTCCCTCTCCTGCTCACTCGGGCTCCGCCTGCTCGTCACTCGCCAGGTGGTGTAATTCTCTGATTTTTATTTCGATATGTGCATTTAGGGTTTCGAATTTAGGAATTTAGGGTTTTTATGCGCTATTGATATTGTGGATTGGTTTATGATGAATATATTGAGAATTTTGGTGATAATCCATCTATTGAATGTTATTGGTGTGAATGATTGAGTTGGTGTTTTGACAAAAATTTGCATTAATTTGATAGGACGAAATAAAAAAACTATGATCGACGCCGATTGATTTTGCAAGTTTTAATATATTGGATTATGCAAGTTTTAATATATGGTTTTGTTGGAATATTGTGGATATTTTCGATGCCTATTGATTTTGTGTATGACCTACATGTGGTGTGTCGTTATTAAGTTTCATGATTTTCTTTCTCAGCCTTGATTCAAATTAATATTTTAAACAGGATGAGCGGTAATTTTAGATCGACGAAGGGTTCGAAGGGCCAAAGGTCCGAATCGTCTGAAGGAACCTCTAGCAACCCTCAAACGTCGTTTCGGGGCCTCATGACAGCCAGACGTGCGGCCCTTCTGGAGACGGCGCAGAGGCAGCCGGAGGTGCCCCCTTCATCGAGGCAGCCGGAGGTGCCCCCTTAATCGAGGCAGCCGGAGGTGCCCCCGTCATCGAGGCAGTCGCGCGTCCCTCATTCCTCGAGGCAGTTGTGGCCTCAGACCCAAACGGAGGTGTCTGCACCCCGTATGCCTGAGATACACCGGGCGCCCACTCCGAGTCCTACTACTTCGGATGGTGGGTCATCTGGGGTACAGATGCCGCCGCCTCATCTGTTCCTTTCGCGGATGATACCGGCCTTACCTGCAGTTGATGGCCCAGGGGCGCCGATTTATCCACTGCCCCCGCCAGTGGCTTCATCAGCGGCGTACCGGTTCGTGCCTTTTGATATGCCTCTTATTTCCGCGAGGGTATCATCATCGGCGACAGAGACGGAATCTGTCGTGTCTGCCGCATTGCCCTTAGGTAATAAAAGATGAATGATTTGTTTTCTTATAATTCTCTGATTTTAATAATCAATTTGGTTTATCATGTGATAGGCACCGTCGGAGCAAAGCCGGCAAAGAAAAAGAGAGGCCCCGTCACAGGGAAGGCTCTCGAGAAGATGGTCGGTACCTCAGGGAGGATCGTCATCCGTACTGACGGGGATGGCGACATAGTATCGGGCGGGAAGTCGAGGACGTACTCCGGCCGCGTGGGAGCGCTCATTAGTGATAGAGTCCCTATGTTGTGGTCAGACTGGGGCGAGGTCCCGCAGGAGGTTAGGATATGGTCCACAACGCGATGTCGGTGAGTTTACAAAATGCCTCAATAATATTATGTATTACATTGTTGATTTTTCGAAAAACTAAACTAATAAACGGTTAAATGCAGGTGTGGTTTGAGGTTCCCGAGCACCTGAAGAGCAGCTGGGCGGACGTTGTGCATGGGGGAAGGTACTTTGGGAAGTTAATGAAAAAACAAAATTGTATGTGATATTAATAATATTTCTAATATTTTTGTTGTATCTGTAGGTACAAGGAGTGGAAGAACGAGTTGCGGACCCACTGGACTACGTACGGGAACGCACGTTCTGGTACCCCTGTTGAGTTCCAGTACAGGGAGTACGAGTGGCGTTGGCCTCTGACATCAGAATTCAACAAGCCTCGTAAACAGGTATTTAAAAAAATTAATTAGTTAATTTGTCATTAAGTATGTGCGTTTTTAAATATTTTACTAATCAGCCCCCTTCTATTGAGGGATCCCTATTTTTGGTCACTTTTTAGGGATAGGGCATTACACCACTTCCCAATTGAATTTTTACATCTTCACCGTTCATATCTTAGATCTATATGAGTAGATCACCTCTACAAAATTTCATATGATTTAGTGATCGTTAAGGCTTTCAAAAGTTTGATTTAGTTTTAATGATCTTGAACGGTCCAGCTTATGTCAAACTAAAACCGTTGAAGGTCATTAAA
>NC_020496.1:14282421-14291374 GCF_000184155.1 Fragaria vesca subsp. vesca
CCGGCTCCACCCATGCCTACGGCTATACCGCTACCCCAGCCGCCGCAACCTCCGCAGCAGCCCCCAGAAGCGGATATTAATTTAGACGATCTAGATTTTGTGTAATTGATGAATTATATATTGTTTTATGTGCTTATTGTTGTTGTTGGTTATATGGAATTGTTTTGGTATATTTTGCAACTTGCTTGGAATGATAATTTAGAAATTTCCGGTTTTTTTTTTTACTGGAATGGACTTATAGCCGACGAAATACGCAATAATTCGTGGGCTATAGTATTTTAAATTTTTTTTAAATAAGGTTTAGCCTACGAATTATGGCACATTTCGTCGGCTAAACCCTTCTAAAGCCGACGAAACATACTATATTTCGTCGGCTTTAGTTATTTTTTAATTTTTAATTAAACACTTTAGCCGACGAAAAATTTAAGATATTCGTCGGCTAAAGTATGAGAAAAAACCGACAATATGTTTTTCGTCGGCTAAACTCTTGGACTATAGCCGACGAATATCTTAAATTTTTTGTAGGCTAAAGTCTGGGAAAAAAACGGACGACATTTTTTTCGTCGGCTAAACTCTGGGATTATAGTCGATGACGTCTTCTAGTTTCGTCGTCTAAAATCATCGCCGACGACCTTTTCCCGACGAAAAGTTAGTCGACTAGCCTTCGTCGGTTAAGATCTTAGCCGACGAATTAAGCTAACAGGCCGATGAAAAAGTTTCATCGGCTAAAGTACTTGTCCTGGTAGTGTAACTCCATATAAGTAGCAAATTTGATTTAATTCTTCTCTGTATAAAAGCGTAAGTGAGATATAAAGTGGTGCCTCCAAACAGGGAAATTCTTTTTGCAAGTAGTGTTAATTCTAAATGTTTCTTCATTTCTTCAGTATAGAAATATCAGAGAGAGATAAAGTGCGAAAAAGAGGAAGGACTTGAATAGAAAAAGTTTACCTGATATGTTTCTACTCTTATGTCACTTCAGATATGGAAAAAACATGCATACAACACGAATGTCCCCAACATTTAAATTCAACAGAAAGATTATGAGTCATGATGGGATTACCTCAAGTACCATGTGAAGCAATTGGAAAGTGGCACGCATCCCATTATCTCTTGAAGTGAAGCGAAGTTCCTCAGTGGGCTCTGATGAGCAATTACTCAAATGGTTCACGCAGAAAGTTCTACCTGATCTGAGTATATAATGATCTGAGTATATTTCTCATATTACCATGCCATGTAAAGTTGTAAACATCTTGCAAGTACTGCAATGTAACTTGGCCTTAATGATTATGCAATACTATATATAATGATCTGAGTATATTTCTCATATTACCATGCCATGTAAACATCTTGCAACTTCTGCAATGTAACTTAGCTTTAATGAATATCATAAGCATACGTCCCATGAAATCTACTATTAATAAAGCAAATTGTTGTCTGAATGGTTAAATTTTGAACTTCTTATAACACCCTTGATTGATTAAAATTTCAAGTTTAAGGATTTATAAAATCATGGGCAGAAAAGAAACTTCAAAATTAGAAATAAAAAATAGAAAGAAAAAAAAACAAAAAGGATTGTATAGACAAACGGCAATTGTCAGTTATTTTTTGAATTGGACTCTTTTTCTATAAGGGAGAGAAAAAGTAGAGATGGAGTAATTGCAATAAAAAAAATAACAAAATTAATTTATAATAAGAGAACAAACTTAAATTAAAAAAAGAAAACTATATTATACAGAATATAATTTTTTCACCAAGGTAGTTACTTTTTTCTTTTTTCTTTTTTCCTATAAAAAACACAAGTTGTTATAAACTAAGAATGTGACAGAGAGAAAAGAGAAGAACAAAATGTAGGAGGAGGAAGAAATGTCACTTTCATTCTCATTAGGCTCCTTTATATAGGAGTATGATTTACATATCAAGTACATAACTAATGAGTATTTACAAGGACATCCACATATATTATAATATTTACAACACTCCCCCTTGGATGTCCATTAATAATCTGATGTTGGACGCGCTTAGTGTTGTCTCGTTAAAATCCTTGCCAGGTAATAAAAACCCTGTGGGAAAAAACAACCCTGGTCGAAGGAGAAAAAGAGTGCAACGCGCATATGTCCTAGCTAGCATACTTCTGGATGCTCCCCCTGATGAGATTCTTCCCTGATTGTTGCAAGCTTCATGTACAGTAAATAACAGTTTGATTTGTCTATCACTGAAGTGAGATCCTGTTCGTTTTGCAAACCGGGGCTCATCACAAGATTTTCATACCTGCAAAGTGAAGGCAATACCAACAGAGCTATACAATTTAATAGGCCTTACCTCATATTATAATGTTAGAAACAACCTCACATGTTCAAATTCATACATTATGTAATAACTAAGCAGTAGAAGCTAATTAACACATTACTATGTATGGTTCAAAACCATTGGAAGATTAGCATGGCATATCTAGCCACTCATATCAATATTTTTGTTTATTGATTGATACATCTCGTATATGCTCTTCAAGAGCTTTAAGCAATTCATAACTTCGCGAAAGTTAGAATATGTAGCAACATAATCCGAATTCGGTTTTGTAGTCCAATCATAATACTCATTGAGGCAATTTTGATCACATTAACTATAACAGAATGAATATATATGAGCTAGCTTTAGACTATCGATTGCATGAGTTAACTTTAGTTTAACAGCCCAGCATAACTAGATATGCTCACCTTTGGGCCTCCCCCTCATGGCTTTCTTCTTGGGTTCCAACCC
This sequence comes from Fragaria vesca subsp. vesca, assembly GCF_000184155.1. Classification (NCBI taxonomy): domain Eukaryota; kingdom Viridiplantae; phylum Streptophyta; class Magnoliopsida; order Rosales; family Rosaceae; genus Fragaria; species Fragaria vesca. The sequence continues at coordinate 14,285,179 of NC_020496.1, forward strand.
AAGACACGTCTCACTAATAGGAGTTGTGTTTGCATGTATAAGGCATATTACGTCATTTCCCTTAGGCGATAAGGAATCTCATATTCAGACTCTCTCAAGTATTCATGGATCTATTTACGTTCGAATCATTCATGTATTTGGATCATTTAAGGATTTGATGAGCAATACGGTTATAATGACGCTGTACTTTTGAGGTTTTGCTTTTTAGCAAAGTCTTTTAAGATCCTTATAATATACGATGACAACTGCCGTAAGTCTCTTGTCAATAACTATATGTAACACTGTACTTATAGAAAAATTGTCACGTATAAGGAAATATATTTGTAATCCCCATGTCTCTTGTAGACATTGTGCCATAGTGATTTATTTTCACTGTGATTAATACCCTTTTGAATCATGTAGGGTTAAAGGTCTAATTATCTCATCACGTTTCATATATTCAGTTCATTGGAATTGCCTCTATCCAATTTGGCCAATAATATGCATTGACGACATTCATAATGAAACGTGGTAGTGCATCATACAATCCTTAACGGTCTTTAGTAGCTACCATATGTAAATTTTCATCGATGATTATCATTCATAGATCCCACACATTCTTATATGCATGCATTAGCTATTATGAGCTTATTAATATTGGATACCTATGCCACTTCTGGGGCAAATATTGTCACTTCTACGACAAACATCTCTCATAGATGAATTATATCTAGCGAATGTGGATCTATATTCATAATATCATAAAACATTATAGGACATGTATAATCTTCTATTTTCAGGAGTTTAAAACTTTAGACCTGGTGGATACATTCCACTCCAAATTCACGCCGTTATTCAAATGACAATAGTCTTTTCTCTTCCCCTAACGGCGGGAACACTGTCTTATTTTGATCATGCATAAAAATGCGTTTAAATGTATATCACTTCCTTTCGAGTGAAGATGTCCATTGGCTGGTGGCAAACCCAAACCAAGCTTAAGGTCAAAAAATATTAAATTCATGAGTATCAACCATATTGATGTATAATTGTATCACCAAGATATCATCATCTGATGGTGTACTTTTAACCTTTGTATGTGTAATATTGTAGCCGCCATATTAGGAACTCGGACATTTTTAATGACATTCTCGTTGGTCTCAGAGATTTTACCCAAGTAAATCTTCTTCCACTAACATATAATTTTGTCATCAATAGTTTTTATTAAGTCACTAGCTGTGATATTCCTCAAGCTCAAAATGAGACAATAGGTAAATATTCCATAACAATTCATGTTGTTCTTCAGGAACAATCTTTTTCCCTTTCGTAACAAGAGAAGTGTCTCATTAAAGTGACAAACCAACAAAAAAATATGCAGCAAATAAACAATTTGCTATGAGTAGCGTTAGCTAGCAGGCATCAAAAGTTGTTACTAATTTCAAACAACACTGTAGGTAAAATATGATGTAACTAGTCATGCGAAAATAATTAATTTGGTTCAATGAACTTCTGGTTCATGACATTATGTGTCTCACTATATTGTAGAATTTAACACACGTAATAGGCGACATAGCGAGATACTGTCCATTTTGGATCTCGCTCGCTTTACAATTTTGTGCTTGAGTTGCCAACCCAAAATTAGTCTCACTATGGGGAGGTATGTTTGCAACACATCTCCTCCCCTCCTTCGGGTGATGTAAGATCTCAATACATATTCTGAAACCATATTGAAGCAACTTCTTGTAAAGAAGGGATATTATGTGCTCTTCCGGAGCCATCAATCATATGTGTAATCGAATCTTCAAGTTCAAATTTATAATGTTAGAACTTCATGTACTCAGATTTCATATGTTGAACTTCTAGTTCAAATAAATTTGGTGCCGGAAACTTCAGGTTCCAGATAACTGAACTGAAACTTTAAGTTCACTAATTTAATTTACATACTCAGCTTCAGGCTTGAGCTTTTAATTTACACGTTATCTGGAATTCTTATGTTCTATAATTCAGTAATTTGAACTTCTGGTTCAAAAACATGACATTTGAAATTCATATGTTCGTGCTATAAAGTTGCTAGCTCGTATGAGTAACAATAAAATTTAGAAGAGAAAAATAATTAACAAACTCTAAAATGGTAAGGAACAAGGATAAGTAAAATGTGAGAATGGAAACTTATAGTTCCATTGGTGAAGAAGTACAAGAACTTCTGGTCTAGTTACCTTCACGAATATGATAATCTTGTTTCTCTCCTCTAATTTCACAATCACATTGTATCAAAATAAATTGGAGCTTCATGCTCTCATATAATTGTGGATCACAAGAAAACCATATTGTATAGCTCTAAGGAGCTTCTGGTCCTTGTTGATTACATAAGTTTTGAGAAACTTCATTTCAATAATTTGACAATATCACTTTCAAAGAACTTCAGGCCCTCATATAGTTTGATCAAGAAACTCCAGGTTTCGATCAATTTTAATTACAAAACCGAATAAGGTTAAGAAAAATAAAACATACTTGAATTTCATAATCTCATACCATGATATTGTTTCTTCAATATATGTGGGCCAAATTAGTCATATTCTCATGACATGCACAATGAGTGTATTTGCAATGGGTACATGCAGAGCTTAAATAGCTACGTGTTTCCTCCAATTCTCATAAATATGCATAAGGACCATCTTTCAATAAGATGAGTGATCGGGAAAAAACTGCCGGTAGTCAGATTTCTAGCAAAAAACATCTTGCCAATGGTCAGATACTCTGGACAACATCACAAAAGATGCAACCGGTAGAGGAAAGACAACAATATATGTGCCCTTTTTCTATCAGAACCTCTAATCTTTCCACTCAAGTATAAAGCGAGCTAGGAAGTCTCAGCCTACAAAGGACCGAGAAACATGGTCACGGGAGAACACCTCTTATGTCCTTCATTTATGTCCATGGTGTTACTATGATACCCTACATCTCCCCACTTATCATATTACTCGTGAGAAACTTCAGACCCTCTATAGTTAGATAATGAGGCTTCATGTCTCAATTATGGAGTTCACTGTAATTCTCTCGGAATTCATAAAATACTCGTGAGGAACTTCAGGCCCTCTGTAGTTGGATAAAGAGGCTTCAGGTCTCAATTATAGAGTTCACTGTAATTCTCTCGGAATTCATAAAACGAAGAATGTCGTGAAATGAATAGATTAAATTCATGCAAATAATGAAATGGGAAAATACATACCTTAGGCCCTTTAATAAATCTGAAATTATGGAAACAATAAGTTTCATGAAAGACTAATACCACAACAAAAAGGTTAGTAAAAAACCAATTACTAGACCTGAATTGATAAAACAATAAATAGAGGTTATCAATAGTCATAAAATTCCAAAACTACTACTTATTATGGAAACATCCATCCAGGCTAGGTAATGAAACCAATAAAATGTAATTAATATACATATAATTCAAAACCTAAGAATGATGATGTTTTGGGTTGTTAATGGGCAAAACCGCATAAAGAAACCGATGAATTTCCATGTTATTAATAGCTGAAATTTGGTATATATAAATGCTTGTAAATGGTGCACATAATTGTGAACAATGACTTTTGATTGCCAAATTATGACCTGAAAAGTATTTGTGTGCACATATTGGGGAGTAAAGTAACCATATTCACTCATATAATAAGCTTAAATTAAGACACTCATATCAATCACAATAACTCGGTGTCCAGAATACCATTATGATAGGCTTAATATTAATCGGTGTTAAGAACACCCCCATTGATCATGTCTTTAACATTTCAATTTAACCACAAAAACATTGTCAACTTGAGTGAAATGACATCCACTCATGGCTCAGATTTCCCAAGAGACTGATTAATATGATTAATTTTGGTCTTATTGCCATTCAAAGAGGGCTTTGTAAATTACCATTAAATGTTAGGGCATGCATCAATGGGCCGAAAATGGTTAAGCCATAACTATGACCATATCATGATCCATATTAGAAGGCGCAAAAGCGCCCATTCATATCATGCTCTTAGTAACTGATCAACCAATGCTTGCCAAAACTCAAACGGATCTTTCACCGTTAGATACATGTCTTTCATTCTCTTTTTCAAGACCACATCGATCATCATAGATCTAATTATGTTATTTAGAACTTCATGTTCATATGAAAGTAATATCAATATCGAAACTTCAGGTTCGAATTTTGTGAACAATGGATCACATGTATATGCACAAAACTTCAGGTTTATGCAAACAATTAGACTTGCAATTCTAATGTAATATTTGAACTCCAAGTTCATAATCTCAAAAAGTTCATATTTGAGAATTATTAGCGAAACTTCAGGCTCACTAATATAAGCAATTGTAAACATAAAATTGAGTAATATAAACAAAGTATATATGTAGACAAGATATAATCAAAATAGAAGTGAACTCATAGATCGTGAGTATGGATAATAAGCAACAAAAGTTGCACCAATATCTCATAGATCGTCATAGAGTTTATGGAACGAATGAGCGAAAACGTGCTGATAACGTGTTATAAACTAAGAATGTGATAGAGAGAAAAGAGAAGAACAAAATGTAGGAGGAAGAAGTGTCACTTTCATTCTCATTAGGCTCCTTTATATAGGAGTGTGATTTACATATCAACGACATAACTAATGAGTATTTACAAGGACATCCACATATATTATAATATTTACAACACAAGTTTGTTTATCAAAAGAAAGAAGTTCATCAACGCAAAACACAATAACAAGACACTAAAGCCTAAACCCAGAGCAAAGACTGCTCCTTGGCCCAAAACAGTTAGACCAACAGAGGCAGTATAGAAAACATTGTAAAACGGCTCACAAAAAACAGGCCAGGACTTTGCTATTTAGCAATTACTTATGAGATGTGAAATATATTTCACATGATTACACTTTGTGATAGCTAATTCATTTAACAAGAACCTATCTCAAGATACAATATAATGCATTATTGAAGAGGAAAGAATCTCCTCCTACATTGAACAGTATTGGACAAATTCGTTCACGAATCAAATACAAGTAAACTGCATACCTACTCCTTAAAAAGTTGCCAACACGACCTGCCTCGCTAAGAGTTCTTACACGCACAACAACAGAACCTTTTGATTCAAAACTTTCAATAGCCCACCCACCACCGACTACAAGCCTCATCAAACCTCCCCGAGCCTCACTTTTTGAAATCTGTGATTGAAGCATAAAATGAAGACATGAATTTAGTGTAATTACAGTAACTATTCTCATGTGTTAACCTACATGATTAGAAAAAACAAAAAAACACATTAATAATTACTGATACTTAATTAAATTGAAGTCTAAAGGATCAAACAATATTTTGGGTCTTCAATTTCCAGCTTTGCTTCAAAAATATCAAATTAATTATTTTTCCTATATTGATGAGCAAAACCAGTGAAACTATAATTAAGGATTAAAGAGCCTCATACCCTTAATTTGGAAGAGATCACCCACCATGATCAAGATCATACAACCCAAAACTGAATATATTATGTTCTTATATGTGGCTTATTATGGTTTAAATAGATACTTCACATTTTCAGACTAAGTTAGGGAATCTGAGATGGATCCGTGTAGCCCAAGTTAGGGAATGATTATATCGAAAATTCAACATAACATCTCCCTTAAAAATGGACTACCCCAAAACATGTAAATGAATCAATAAGTACACTTGTAATTTCTCACATCTCAAATAACTCCCATTCAGGACCTCTTGTCCCTCATAATCCATCAATATAGAAAATAAATTTATTAACCAAAATTTAACAATTTCACCTGCTAGGCTAATACCAACACATCCTAGGAGGCATAACAATGCTCCAAAACACTAAAAATGGCCATGAAAGGCGCAGCCGCGGTGGCTCAATATGGCCAAATCCTCAACTTTTAAAATGTCCAAAACTATATGCAATACTATACTCAAAAGATGGCCCATGAGGTAAGGAACAACTTTATACCTCGGGGTTTCTCCAAATTCTTGATGGTTTGGCCAGAATTCACAGATTTAGCAGAATCCTTCTCTCCTTCGATTTGTTACACACAAGTAAAAATAAATTAAAAGCCTAGTATATATAGAATACCCGTGAAAAGAGGAAGAGATTGATACCAGTTTTATGGCCGGAATCGGCGCCGGCGACGTGATCTTTGGATGCGGCCCATTCTCTCTCTCTCTC
>NC_020496.1:14291394-14321845 GCF_000184155.1 Fragaria vesca subsp. vesca
ACTCTCTCTCTCTCTCTCTCTCTCTCTCTCTCTCTCTCTCAACGTGAAACAAATGAAAGTGGGGGAGGGGCTGATCCATTTATGCACGGGATGAGATGAAGTGACCAAAATGCCCTCCAAATGAAAATATTCACATTTTTCTCGTTGTAACTCCGTTTCATAAACCCGTTTGTGCTTGCATTCTTGTATCATCGTGCTCAACTTTCCTACGTTAATAAGAGCATCTTTAGCTATTTAGAGCATCTTTAGTAATGCTAGTCATTTTTAAGTTAAATTTTAGTCAAATTAACTAAAATGTCATTTTGGCTAGTCACTTTAGAAATGTGGCTGCATCAATGCTTTTTATTTTAGCTAACATTACATCAACATTATTCTTCAAATAGAAATTAAATAATTTATATATATTTATATATCACATAAAATATCTTACAAGCAATGCATTAAATTATAGCTAGCCTCATATGAGTCATCTCGCTAGCTAAACATAGCTAATGAGATAGCTAAAAGTCATAATAGCTCAAATTTGGCTAATCTGCTGGAGCTCCTAAAACATCCAAAAAAGCTAAACACGCTCTATAAAATAGCTAAGAAGTTAAAATAGAGAGTCTGTTAAAGATGCTATTATAGTCAAATTTTAGCTAATATAGCTAAAAAATCATCTCAACTCAAGTTTGGTTATTTTTTAAATAAAAAAATGAATTTAATGTGTTTTAATATTATATAAAATGAATTAAAAGGAATACATTGAATTAACATAAATTATAGAGAGTTTCAGAGATAAAAAAAATTCCAGGAAGTTCATCTCCTTAATGTTGGAACTGCCGTGAATATGATTTTTATTATTATTTTTTTGTTCTTTTTGTTATTTTAGATCAAGGGTAAAATTGGATTAACATAGGTAATATTATGATGTAGGGCGAACAATGTATTTTATAGAGTGACAATAGCCGCACCCTTTTCGTTTTTACATTATACAACAAATTTCTTACTTAAATAACACGTTTGAATTTTGAAATATAAATATTTCGTACTTTAAGTAGTTGTGAAATTGTTTGTGAGGATGCATGATGAAAAAGAAAGGGAATAAAAAATTAGGCAGCAGCAAGCTAGCGATTGTCGTTCAAACAACTGATACGTCGACGTTGGTGCAAATCATGAATTATATAAGACCAAGAGATTCGACTCCAAAGTTTTGCTCAGCGTGAAGATTAATGGAGCAATAGTTATTAAGGATTTAAGGATGTCCAGCAAATCCACAGGTATTTTGACACGACCCACCCCGAATTTCACCCTGAAACCCGGAGTAAGTCGTGCGGGGACCACCTCCAAGGAAAATTTACTGAAAAAATTGGTAAAACCTCCCTTGAAGATGGACAACCCTAACCCGAAAAATCTCCAATTCACACACTTACTACAGCACTTCCAAAAATATCACACAATTATCCAGCTAAATAAAAGCAAATATTATTCTTCAGCAATTATAAACATAAAGTCAATCGACCAAGCACACCACCGGAATAATATACAATAATCTCAAAGTATTCAGAGCTACTAGACACTAACGGAAGCAAGAAAACACTAGTAGGTTAAACAGGACCTACTGATGAAAACTGGCGGAAAAGCGGGTAACTATGCCTCGTCTCCTACTAGGTCCAACCTGAACTCTGCAGACTGGGCAATTTAAAACGAAGAGCCCAGGGGAAAACATGTGGAACAGTTAAAGTGAGTGGACAAAAATAAATTAAATAAAAATATTTCTTTATGCTTCCCCAATTTAATTTTCAAATAAAATAATACTGCATGCAATCGCTCAAAAGCCCTCAACTCAAAAACTGGCAACTTCACGACCAGCACCGGCTAGTCTCCAAACTTAATAAAATACAGCCTCTCAGGCTAAATTATATATAAACATATATAAGTGTATATATTCACACTCGTCAGACTCCTTGTATAAATTCTAAGAACAAATTAGAAAAATAGAAATTCATACAAGGCTACTACGCTTGCGTCTAACGCTCACGTCACACCATAATGGAATTGTACCTCATTATGGCGGAAAAAGCACGAGTGTATATACGTGTGGACTCCCTATATGAAAACCTAAATAAACCAAATGAGAAAATAGTTTTCATATAGGGCTACTACGCTTGTGTCTAACACTCACGTCACACCATAATGGTATTTTACCTCATTATGGCGGATAAGCACGTATGGCTAGCTAGCATTTACATATACATACTATCATCATAAACATCCAATAAACATATCCACCGAAAATCTCATTTTCGGAATCTCTCCAAAGGAGGAAAATTGCCAAATATCCGAGAAATAAATAAATCTCAGGAAAAGAATTAAATGATCAACAGATAATTCATCGCATGCTTTTCAATTAAAATAAAGGTCCACTCACAAATTAGGCCTAAGCCTGATGACGCTCCGAGGCTTTCTCTGCTCGGGCCTCCTCTCGTCCTGTTCCAAATATATAATTAATTTCCCACCAAAAAACCAATATTTAAACAAAATGGGTAAAATTAAACGTGAGCCTCCCACACACTCATCGTTGCCCAAATTCGCCATTCTTAACTCAATACGGCTCAAACTTCGCCGAACATACCGGCAGCCGTAAAAACAATTTCCCACAGAATACGACTTAAATCCTACGGCCGGATTCTACATTAATTAACCGCCAAAATACCAAACTTCGGAAATTCACAAACCTATCCAAAACTCAACCAAAAATTCCATAACTCACTTCAATAAACTCCCCTTAATATTCCACATTTAAAAACATAAAAATCTCCCAACCAGCGGCGGCCGGAGGCCAATTCCGGCGACCTCCAAAACCTATGAAATTTTGACAGAATAATCTCCTCATCATGCTCTACAACTTTCCTGACCAGCACAAACCCAAAATCCAAGCCTAACTAGGGCAATCGAACACAAACACTTAAAAGCCCTATAAATTTCAACTCCACATTTCTCCTTACCTAGCTCAAGAGAGGGAGAGTCCTTTTAGGGCAAGGCTGCTGGGTTGGAGGGCTACAAAACCGTACCAAGCTTGCCCGGATTGGTGGCCGGAGGAGGGAGTTCCGGCGAAATGCTTCCCGGCGTCTCCGGCAGGATTTCTCCTCTTCCGGCGGGTTAGAGGCTCGGGGGCTAGGCCGGGGAGGGAGAGGAGGTGGCGGGGCTCTGAACTGGGATGGAGCGGCGGCAGCTGGCTGGCCGGACGGCGGCAACTGGTGGCTGGGAGCTTCCGGCGGAGAGAGAGCACGGGAGGGAGAAGGAAGAGAAAAGAGAGAAGAAGAGAAAGGGAGGAAAATGGGTTGGGCCTCCCAAAAATAATACCCGAATAAAAATTACCTTTTACTAGCTAAAATTTACTATTTTTACCGTCGTCGTATTTTCCTCTTACGAATAATCCTCCGCACATAATCGTCCCCGAAACCCCTCTAGGGACCAATTAAACTATTAACTCAATGACGGAGACAGTAAAATTCTTATTATAAACCAGCTAGTAAACAAGGTAAAAATATAAGAGTCAAGATGTGACATATTTTCTATTGGTTTGACGGGAAGAGCTCATCTTCTTAGGGACGGAGCAACTGCTAGCAACACAGATGAATTTCAAGGTTGTTAAAGGGACCGAGCAAGTGTCCATCAAAATTTCCACATCAGTGACCACAATGATCGCATGAATAGAATTATGATACTGAAACCAAAAGAGAAAAAATATGTTGCCAAAAGTGTATTTTATATATCCCAAATTGGCAAAAGAGTAAATATAAAGCAAAGCAAGTCGATCACTTTCATCAAAATTGAAGTCATCATTCTGATTTGTGGGTTCATATAATGAAATCACAAAGGTGGTACACGTTGATGGCCAACGTAACCAGACCACTAGAAATGCTTGAAGCAGCTCTGCAAACATCCTATGCAACTGTGAGAAAAAAGAAAATCAATACTATTTCTGATAACTACAAATATAAAATAGAAACAGTCGACAAGTCCATTACTGTCCAGATACTATCTTCACTAACTGCTTTGAAACCAATCACTGGCCTACGAAAGTGATATTGAGACCAAATTCCTGAAATCGAAACCTATAGATGCTCTCCTTGTGTGCACAAAAGATGCAACAACTCCTGCACCAACAAGCCTTGGGCCACATGAAATTTCAAAAACCAATCAATCTGACACTCGGGAACCTCCTTAACTTAATCTCACATTTTGTCTGGTCTTGATCATCCGCTTGAGGGTTGCAAGCCAAAAGTTGCATTCATCCCACTCGGTAGTGGTAAGATGTATCTAATAAGGACGAAACCAAAGAAAATTTAAGCATATATTCATCGTTTGACATACATAAGGGTTGAAGTCTCCATTTTAGTACCTGAATTGTTAGCGCAGTGTTGAAATCACCGTTATCCAGTGCCTGGCACAGCTGCACAAGATTATCAGCCGCATTTTTAGATATGTCTCCACTGTTAAGTTTGGCAAACAATGCTCCTATCTTCTTCGAATTATCTTCTATTTCACGCTTCTTAGCTGGGTTCGCACGTGAACCTCCCAACGCTTCAGAGGTTTCATTGAAAAGTCTCCCTAGTGTTGCGATTATGGGCTTTTGGTGGGCTGTTATATACCACAAAAATGCACTCAAGTTAGAAAATTGAAGTAACTTGTCTTCTTAAGCTGCAATATGAAGTTTGCTTCATATAAAGATAGCCCAAGTTCAAAGGGAAGCAAACCCCCACAGAATCAGAAGGTTTAACCAGATTAAAGCAAAAAATTACCAGGAACTTTTGAAGTATCAGCTGTCTGTATGGTAGGTGGTGGAGCTGGAGCCACAGACTGTCGAGCTGGAGCAGGGGGACTAGATGGCTGCAGAGTCCCCTGAACAACTCCTGGATTAGTGACTGGCATAAACCCACTTTGTGGAGGGGGCACAGATTGTGGCATCTTATTTCCGGGAACTGGATTGACATGTGATTGATGAGGAGCTCCTGAACTAGGCCCTGTTTGCATATGTTGAAAAGCACCTCCCTGCTGTAGCATAAACAGAGAAAACATTAGAATATACATTGTGGAGATGGTTCAGACCTTTAATTTAAAATCAAGTGCAGATCTACAGACAGGATACAACTGAGAACCCAGCGAGTTGGTGTTGGCCTGCTGATATTTTTCTCCATTTAACAAAGCAGGAGGAGTCGAAGGAATAAAGGTCGCGGGAGGCTGAGTAGGTGCAGGAGTTGTATAGAATTTGTCCTACAAGAAAAACATATACAAGTCATATGAAAATGTTCCTTGTATACCACGAACTCAAGGATTAGAAAAAAAAAAAAAAAAAACTAATTAAAAAAATGACTTGTAGGTCTAAATTTAGAAACACGATATTATGAAAGAATATATATATTAATAACAAAAGGCAAAGGTACCTTTGGTACTTGAGGTGTTTGGATAGGAACAAACATGTTAGGAGGCTGTGATGGAGGCTGTGACGGAGGCTGGTGGAAAGGGGCGGGAGAATATCCATGATACGGAGGATTCGCAGGTTCAGGATAAACATCATACGTATTGCCAGGACCACGAGGTTGCACATGTGTCGGAGTTGGTTCCTACCCAATTTAATAAGAAAACGTTCAAGATAAAGTTAATCCACAATGAAGACACTTGTTAGGCAACAAAACAACGACGACATATCTGAATGAACACCTGATAATATGAAACGTTCCCTGGCCTGTAAGGGTTTGGTTCTGGATATATATTAGCTGGTGCAGGGTTTTCAAACTTGGCGACTTTCTCTGTTGCAGCAAAACAACAGATACAATCCATCAGTGGTGATGAATAATGCAGGTATGAGGAAAAGGCTTCATATTTGAGATATGTCAACATCAAGTGAATCTTATATCATGTATATATAATAACTTTTACACAATTGATAACAATCATCATATTATTATTGATGGCTGCCGAACATGATCTTCAGCAAAGAAATAGTACATGAGGCTTCTTTATAAAATAAAATAAAAAATAAAAACATTTTCAAAAAAGTTCGTACAAATAATGAAAATTTTGAAAAGAATAAAAAACTAAATAAATAATTATCGCCTGAGCACCTGTCAAGTGCTTCCTCCTACAAAAGATTTTTGCCACATTTAAAATGTTCTTTTCGGTCTTCTAGAAGTAACACAAAGAGGCCCCATAATGAACAGCAAATACAGCATTTCCAAAAAGTACATACCAGGTTCTGTAGAAAGAGCAATACGATCCCTTAAGATCACAAGTTCAGGTGGCAATTCATCAGTGCCCAAGAGTTTCAGGTACTCCAGTGCTGTTGTTAAAAGACCTTGACTAGCTAAAATTTCAGCATATTTCTCAACAAGTTTACACAAAGATGCACTAAATCGCTTCTGTCCAGTTGCCAAGGCAAGTACTATAGTCTTCTCCATTAATTCCTAAAGCAAATACATAATTTTGTCAAATTCAAGTCCTGAAAGCTTCGATGCACTATAAGATACAATATATGTATATATACACACATATATATATAAAACAAAGTTACCTGAAGAAGGTCAACATAGGATCTCCCTTCGTGATCAGTTGTCAGATTCCTTGACCAAATATCTACTGTCTTATCAATATTTCCAGCACATATATAACAAATAGTTGCTGCGAGGGTATTACCAGCAGCTATAAGTCTGGCAGCAAGCATATTACACAGGTCTTCCCACGCCTCTACTGATGAAAACTGTTGGATCATGAAAAAGAAAATGACATAAATCACATATATAGCAATTGTAAGTGCAGTTAAGAAGACTCGGAAATAGTTATGTAACACCTATTCAAATGCACATATGTTCTAAAACTTCACTTATTGCATATATAATACATTTTATCAGACTATTCGAGCATGGAACTTACACTACAGAGAACAGCAAGTGTTTCCTTCCAGAATTTGAGGGGTCTGGTGTTAACAAGACTTGATAGATCATTGCTCACCATTGCAGAAACAATCTGACAGCAAACAAAGGTTCCGATTTCAAAAGATAAATCAAAATAATTATTCTACCATATTATTGTGACAGAAATCATCACATGTAAAAAAATCACGTGGTTTACTGCCTTCAAGGACAAAAGAAGAAGGTTCAAGTACCTTAAGGTAAGGTGAATGGCTCAACTTAAGGTATTGATCCCGAGTGCTCTCCCACAATGTAGGACCACCAGCATGAGCAATAACTAAAGCATCAGCCATTTTATTTGCTGACATGCACTTTGCAACAGCCCCTTTATAATCTCCTACAGCTAAAGCATGTTGAACTGATTCATCAAATGATGGATCAGCACTCTCTTCCAGTTCATCATGTTCTTCTTGAACTTGGTCTGTAATAGGAACTGTGTCCCCCACCACAAATTTGTCACCAGAGGTTGAATGAGGAGTGTCAGCTTTAGGACTAGGAAGATTGTTAAAGAAATCTTCTCCATTGTCAGAAGGAAAAATTGTAGTTTCCTTCTCATCACCCAAACCAGCTTTGTCAGTTGTTGAATCCTCAATCCCAGGTGCATTGACTTCTGCAGATAGATTGTCTTCAACAATTTCTTTTGTTTCCTCAGGTACAATGAAACCAAGATGTGTGATCAGGTTTGTCCTTGCAGTCCCATCATCTTCAAACATAACCCTTAATAATCCCCATGTTTCCCGGTCATCAGCAGTCCTGGCAAGATAACCATGAAAAATTGAGGCCAAGAACAAACATGATAAAAGAGAATTGAAGGGATAGAAATGGTGTCTCTCCCAAGGCTGATGAAAATGTTAATTTCTTATGGTAAATGACATACTCAGACTCCTGTGCCTTCTTGTCACATAAAGCCCTGAGTGAAGACCTCTCCCCATTTTGTATTGCACTTTCAAATTCAGATGAGCGATCCACCAAACTTTGTTCAGTAACCAAGCTGTGCACATAAACCTGGAAAATAAAAAAATAAAAAGCTATAAAGTGCATCATAAGTTCACAAAGCCAATGCAGGCAGCATACTAATAACTTACCTCTGAAGCACCTGCACCAGATGAACTAGGGTGAAAGGACACGATCTTGCCTCCAAAACCAAAAGACGCCCCAGCTGGTCGCTTGTACCATTTTGGTGCTCTCAGAGGCCCTGTGTAGAAAGGAAAAACACATGAGCTTAGAGAGAGAGAGAGAGAGAGAGAGAGAGACAGAGAGAGAGACAGTAGCAATAGGCGACACTCCTTCCAGGAGAACTTGTTGAAAATAAAATGCAGTTTCAAAATATCCGATCTTACATTATTCCATAATCATTTCTTAGGACCATTACGAATACAAGTGAGGCGTTGTGGGTCCCTTGGCACTAAAGCTGAAGCTTTTTTCCGTTTCTTTTGAATATTTTTCATTTTTCGAGTTTTGTATGATCATTGATCCTCATCTATTTAACAAACAGAAGTGTCGGTACCTATTATACCATTACACAATTCTAATCCGAATCTAAAGCTGCAAGACATAATTTATTTAATGCTTCCGTATTACAATAATTGGACAGATGCATTTTGGTAATTCCTGTGATTGGTAATCTTTGACCTGAAGGTCATACAATCATTGTCTGATTACCCCTCAATTTCCTAATTAGGTGTTGACCTGAAGAAATCCAAAAGAACAGAAAAAACGCATATAATCAATTATTTCAATGTTTTTTTAATTTTCCTATAGTATACGCCAGTCCTAACCCCTGAATCCATCTTGTCAAAGAATCACCAAGAATTATTGCCAGCTGGCAAAACAGAGGATGTGGGAATACCGGAAAACAAAGAAGGAAAGAGAAGAAAGAAAAATGCTAATACAACAAAAGAGTACTAATAACATGCAATTGTTACAAGTATGAATTATACCAGCACCAAAGTCGCTCTCCCCCACACCATATCTACTGCAACCCTGTGGGGAAAGAAGATTAACCACAGTAAGTTCACTCATCAGAATACATGCTTGTATTCCAATTACCAAAAACAAAACAAACAAAAAAACAATCCTTCCTTCTTCAAATTTTGAAACAAAAGGCTGCACACCAGCTAATAATGATGGCCAATCATGAGTTTTAGTTGTTCATCAATCATCAAACTTAGCCTAAGCATTCTTATCAAATAAAAAAAACTTAGTATAAGCATTCACCAACAATACTGTTGGGCAGCATTCTATTTAACTGGTCACTTCAAATGCTTTTGGCTCACCAATCTCAATGTCAGATTCCTGACTTCAATTTTTGTTCTTTCAATTCGTATCCATCAAATATCACACTGAGAGGATTTACATTACATAACTTTAAAATAGCAATAAGAAAAAGGGCATACCTCAATATTATAAATTCCAATTTTTCCATCAAATGAAGATGCTGATATCACTCCAGGTACTTTTGGATACCAGTGCACATCGAAATTCCAGTGGGTGCCTGCAGGCAATTCACATACAATCTGGACAAACATACAAGAAAACAGTCAAATTAAACACCAAACAGTGCACCCCACGAAAAAAAAAAGCAGATTAAACTGACACCAGAAGTGAGGGGAACAATTGAGGTTGAGTACAAAAAGCATTGGTCTGTGCTGAGGAGAGTAAAGTAATACCTCTGCAGAAACTGTGTCCCAACAGATAGTTCGATTATCCTTGGCACATGTTAGCAGATAAGAGCTGTCGTTAGGACACCATGACATTGCAATTACACCTGGGGTAAGATTATACACATACAATAATCATTAGCACATCTAATCAACACGGTGAAGTTGATGCTACAGTAATTAACACATTCCGAAAAATGAGAACACAATGCATAATAAAAAAATCTTCGGCCACCATCGGAAACAACTATTCCCCAATTTTACATTTTAGTCATAAAATCAGAAGGGTCTTTGAATGTAGTGATCCTTTCTCCCACCTCCATTTGCATAAACAAGATAGGGTAAGTGTCTATAGCAATGACTAGCAACTAGAGGTTTTGACAATGTCCTGATCCTTTCTCCCTCCTTTTTTTCAAACTAATAGCCTCATACCCATGTGATGCACGTGTTTGAATAGAAGAAAAATGTGAATTTTTTTTCCACCACCTTCTTTCATTTTGTTTTATGTTTTTTCTTATAGGATAATCCATTTTAAGTGGTTTTTTCAGTATGAAGGGTAATTCAGGCAATCCACAATTTGGTGAAGTTTTTCTGGTTTGGCTTTACGGTAGTAGAGATGACCTAGAATAAACGAAATGGGGTGTACTATAGTAAGAGAAACACGAGCTGACCAGCAAGTTAGGATTTGACAGCTGGATTATCTCAGCCAACTAATACAGTTCCATAAATACCCCTTTTTTTCTCCAAACTTGAAGGCGGTTCAATTTTAATCTCAGCAATTATTAGTAGTCCAATAGTACAAAGGTCAACAACAGAGAACAATGACAAGAGAGCAAGTTACATAGAAACATTTATTTCACAAGCCACAAGTCTAATAATTAAACTAACCCATAAATACAAAGGTTAACAACAGAGAACAATAACAAAAGAGGGGGGTGTAACAGAAATTCCAAAACTTATGGCATCCATACAGGGCAAAGATAATTCCCAAGCAAAAGGGAAAGGATTAAACATATCACAACAACAAGTAATAGGAAGATAAATCATATTGCACATGTTACCTTTAGTGTGCCCCACAAACTCTTTAACTGGTGACATTATATTACGCATATCCCAGAGCTGCATAAACTAAGAAGTTAACATGTTTGATCCCTAAGACATTCTCATGGCTAGACAAATGAAATATCATGTGCAAATTTGTTACCCTGAGAGAAGGTGAACCGTCGTCATCTGAAGCAACAACAAGCTGAGTGGCAATATCAGGATTCCACTGCAAAACAGAGCAACGTCTTCTAACTGAATCCGTGAAGCTGTCAGCAAATAATGTTAAGTCAAGTCGTTGAAAGGTTGTTCACATTTGTGCAAGAATGCGAGATCAGTTAACAGTAAAAATAAAAAAAAAGAAAGAGAGAGAGAGAGAGAGAGAGACGTTACCTAATCACTGGCTTTTGCTTTTTTAGGTCCCAAATCACTGGAAAAGATATCAGATGTCATTTTCTGAAATTAACTGCAATCTGTAGCCAACAAATCCTTGAACAGTATAAGGTTACTCACCAGTTGTCCCATTATATGAAGAGGATGCCAGTATATGTTGGACCTTGCTATTCCAAGATAAAAATGAAATCTCACCCTGGGCAGCAGAGCCACTTCCCTGCATGAAGATCATAAGTTAAGGATCAATAATGCCCAGATACATAACATTCTCAAATATTTAGAAAAGTAGAGAGACAGATCTTACTATGGTAGAGGAACATGGTAACAATATATGTTTATATGCCTCATCAAGTTACATATAAAAAGAAGACTCTCGTCCTTCCCAGCTGTCCAGTTCTCATTGCTTATTTTATTTCTTTGAAAATCCCACATCTTTATCATAATTGCTATGCATATTGTAAAAACTTTTTTTTGTAGAACTTTCATTAAAACGAACAAGAGAATAAGAAAACTTACAGATATTCACGCATTTACATATTCAAGATCCAGTACATAGTTCTTGCCATAAATATTGCGCGTACATATTTATATATGTTAGCTGTCCAAATATACATGGACGTGTATACGAGTCCAAAGTCCAATAGTTTGTCCTTTAAAACAGAAAACAGTTCGAGAAAAATCGTGTTTTACATATTCAAGACCTAATGCTTTACTTTTGCTACAAAGTCACATATTGTGCATACATATTTATATATGTTAGATGTCTGTACGAGTTACAAGTCCAATAGTTCGTCCTTTACGAGAGAGACCAGCTGAAGAAAGCTGTGTTTAAGAGATTATGCCCTAGTAGTGCATTTCATGGCATATTAGAAGAAAAGTGTGTGATGCATTCAGAGAAAAAGAATTGAACTTCGACAATCCGATAACCGATCAATACAAACCTTAAGAGGCGGAAACTGAGTTGGCTCAGTAGGATTAGCCAAGTCCCAGATGCAAATTTCACCATCGTCGGCCCCAGATGCAAGTAAATGTGGTGTAATTGCATTGAATTCAAGACCACGAACCTAAAATAAGAATAATAAAACAAAAGCTTTAGAAGGTTAAAACATGCCACAAATCATCAAATATCCTAGCACTGAAAGAATCTAAAAAAAAAAGACTTACTGGCCCCTTATGTCTGGTGAGATGCTCAACTGAAGCATTTTCCCCCGTCTTGGAACTAAGAATAAGCAACAATATATTAAGTTCTTTCTAAAGCAAACCAAAGAAATACTATAATATTTGAAGAAAGAAGGTGGCATAAATAACAGTAAGAGACAAAACTTAACATGAGCCACAAAGTATTGCAATTTCCCTAATATTCGAGATCCCTTGGCCTTTCTATTTGATTGTATTGACAGGCCCCAGGAATAAAATAAAATATATACACATGAGCACAAAAGTTTCATAGATAGCAAACTATTCAAGTAAAAGTACACTTATCAGCAACCCTGATACACAAGAAAGTATAATTTAAATGAACATACATAATATAATGGAAATCGTCAAACGAAAAACAAATTTCATGGCATCATACTAAAAGTTCCAGGAAGTAATGCAATAGCTTTATAAATGTTTAAAGCCTCGTCTACCTTGGTCATATGATAATATACAAGGAACACATGAAAAAAACTATGGCTAGAATCTACCACGTCAAGTTTTATATATCTTACTACTTAGGAATACGTTCTATAATAGTATTAAGAGTTGATAGTATTAAGAGTTAATATTGATGTACGAGATCAAAGAACACCCCCACCACCACCATTCTATAATAGTATTAAGAGTTGATAGTATTAAGAGTTAATATTGATGTACGAGATCACAGAACACCCCCACCACCACCACCAAAAGAAACATGATAAATATAGGAGGTACTGAACCAGTAATTATATAAACAAATGACAAGTTGTTGAGTTATGAAGCTACGATGTGTGCTGGAAAATAAAGTGGGTAGTTTAAACCTGAGTTTTATTAAAAGAGAAAAGAGGTCATGCCAAACCTATCTTAACATGGAAAAATTTGACCAAGATGTCTGGATCATATAACATTTGTAATGCCACCTCTAGCAGCCCAAAATAAATATGCCAGAAGAGAGTACACAATGTCCATTCGCAAAAGTATCATCATCCAATATCTACACTAAATTACTTGCTCAGAAACCATGTGACCTCATTCTAAAAATATAAAAAAATATAAAAAAACATATAAACCAGTGGATGGGGTCTTATGTTAGTCCCCCAAGGTCCAGGAGTAGAATGGCATTAATGCTCCACACAGATTTCTCTACATTTACATTACTCGCAGCAAGAAAGTTCACACACCATATCACTGAAAAAAAAACTAGAGAAAGAAATAGATTGTAAAACCAAATCAAAATGACTAATTGGGACAGATTCAATCACAATTAATCAAGCAGATCATAGTAAAACACAAAAAGACTAGAGAATTCGAAAAATTCTAAAGCCACATTTCGAAACCGCACAAAATCCGAGATTCGTTTCAATCCTAGTCGAAACCAACACGAAAGGCGAGAGAGTTACCGAATCAGAGTGAGCGGATTCCAGATATCAATAGTCCCATCGACGAGTCCACCGGCGATGAGGCCAAGGCCGAAGTCTTGAGAGCCTGATCCAGCAGCGGGCTTGGACCACGACAACCTGTTGAATCTCTCGGAGCTCGTCGACTCTCCGACCACCGGAAGATCACGATCGTCGGACTGTAAATCGAGCTTGAAGATTTCGATGTTGGCGGAGGAGCTGAACGACAGATCCACGGCTCCCGCCATCGTCCCGGCCGCCATGTACGGCGCGTCCGGCGCGACCGCCACCGACGCCGATCTGTTCACCCCTTTTATACACGCCATGGCTCAAGAAATTGTGCCAATCTTGGAATCAATCTATACAGAGACGCCTCTGGAATTGGATCTGGTGGAATTGGGAATCTGCAATTTCTAGGGTTTGGATCTGTGTGTGAGAAAGTGAATGAGGGACACTCGCTCTCTCTCTCTCTCTCGAAATTGTGAGGGGAGAGTTTGTGTGTGTATTTGATAATTGCAAATCGCTGGCGTTACACCGGGCTTGGCTTATGAGTCGTGTTTGCGAGTTTTGTAATCCTATGTGGCTCCGGCTTTTATTAGTGAGGTCTTTGTAGTAACGAGGACAATCAGATCGTGCCATGTGTACACGACTTTAGGCTATTTGCTTGAAACTTTTCTCTCGTGCATCGGATTTTTTTTCATTTTTTAAAATGTGAAATATTTAGAGAAAAAAATCCAAAATAATAAATTTTGTAAAATATAGAAATATTTAGAGAGCAAAGATTCTTTCTAAACCGTCTAGTAATTTTTTTTAATTAATAAACAACTCAGATACTACAACGAGTCACAATTGTAACTTGAATTCACGACCTCCCACATATAAAGAATGGACTCATGTCACTAAATCAAATGGTATTTGGAATCTGTAATGTTTTTGAAAATGATTTTTAAAAACTAAAAATTAAAATGAGAAAGTAGGACATTAATTGTGAGAAATTGTTTTATAGAAAAATGTTTTAGACAACAAATTATTATACAAAATGAGATCCCAAATGATGTGGTAACTGCCAAATCAGCCTTTGGTATTGAAAATTATTAATGAGGTGGAATTTATTTATCTTGATTTATTATTTGTATTACTTTTAATATGATTAAAATGCAATCTCTTCTCATCTTATATGAGCAGTAACTTCACATCTTATATGAGCAGTAAAACCGCCCTCCCCCCCCCCCCCCCACTATATCACATTGTTGTATACAATGTGACTATTGTATACATTTGATATAATATGACTATTGTTAGAGATGGTGATTATGGGTGAGAACGATGTCTCCCCTTAGATATGTTATGGTTCAACAGCAACAAACGTGGCCCGTGGATTATCTTTATACCAATATTATTTCAACTTAACCACATTTTAAGCGTGGCCCGTGGAAATACAATTAGGAACGATTCACCCACTTATTAGTTATATTTTATTTTATTTGTCACTTTTTCAATTTAGGATCTATTCTCTTCAACACGCCTGCTCACGTGCAACCTAACTTTTAAGTCTACACGTGAAACTGATAACAAACTGAATCCGGACCCCATGACAACGGAAAGAAACCTAAACCCGGACCCCCAACAATAGAAGAACTAAACGGGCTAATAATAACCAAAAGAACCAAACTCCAAAGTACCAAACCCTAGGTCATGCCCCCCGGAAAGAACCAACTCAGGCTCATGGAGACTTAACTGGAGAAGGAACCGCTCTGAGACCATGTTAAACAACGACAAGTGTGGCCCGTTGATCATCCGTGTACCTATATTATCCCAACTTAACCACATTTAAGATGTAGAGTTTAATCATAAAAGACCTCGGTACAATTAGAAATGATTCACCCACTAATTAATTATATTTTATTTGTCATTTTTCCAATGTGGAATCTCTCCGCTCCAACAATTATGATTATGGGTTGCAGCATTAAATTATGGAGCGAAGGGGTTATGGGTAGATTACAGAAATTACCGGATGACCAGGTTAAAAACTCTAAGAATCAGGCTCTATCAACTAGTTCATCAAGTGTTGTTATTGACAACCAAAGATCTGCCATAGTTTAGCTTGATCAAGTTTGTAGATAATTTCACGGTGGCATGGTGAATTAGGATTTCAGATGAAAAACTAATATGAATTTAAGTGTTTAAATTTGTTGATTAAAGCTAATCAGAAAATCCATGTCACCAAAATATCAAAACAAAAGTGATGACATGGCTAGTGCCACATCATTTGGTATTAATTTTCGGTAAAAAGTTTTGGTGTATGTAGCACTCTAACGTCAAATTGATCTTTTCATTTTTTTTTTGTAAAAGTTGAAAAAAAATTCATTTTTCACTAACACACACGTAACACTTGCTTTCTAAATCAACTTTTTACTCGAGGCGTCATAAAAATTGGACAGAGGCATGTCCTTTAATAAGAATATCACACATGTGATACATGCTTGCCGAAGCCGAATGAGCTTTTTTAATGGAGGCTTCATGAAAATTGGACGGAGGCATGTCGTGGATATTAAGTCTTCAGTTTCACATTGGTAGAGTTGAGAGTTTGGGTATCACGTTAGCTTTTCATTTAAGTGCTAGCACTAATGCTGAATTTTTCTTTGAGGAAAATTCAGCTACGGTCCCTAAACTATTGTGTCAAGGCCAACTTGATACCTAAACTCTTTTAAACTATCAACTGATACCTAAACACTAATTTCGACTTCAACAAGATACCTTTGTCTATTTTACATGACAGAACCGTCTACTTGCTGATGTAAGAAGCACATGGGACAAAAGAAAAAAGGCAAAATATACTTTTTAGCCAAAACTTAAATCTAATCCAACCAAACCCAATTCACCTCCATTTAGTTTTGCTGATGAAACACAAAACAAGGTTACTACCTTAGCTTCATGATTGATAACCCGAAATACCCACCCTCCAACATAACATGAATAGGAGTTCAACGACGGCCTATTTTAGACTGGAATCCACTCATGTAAATGCAAGTGAGAACCTTCAATGTCCTCGAATGTATGCTTGAGCAAAATCGAAAACTTTAACGATCTTCTCTGTTGGGCTTCCCTTTCTTGCGGTTGCCTTCCTCGGAGGGAAATGTCAAGACCTTAGAATCCGATATCGGTGCTAGAAATAAACCGAGATGAGCGAGCTGTTCCAATGTCGAGGGTCGAGAGTTAACGAGGGCTGACAAGATGGGTTACTAGGTTGGTGGGCGAAGTCCCCCCTCGGCGTCATTAGATGGCTAGGAGGACAGGTTTGATTCCTCAGTGGTCGGCAAACACAGTGGTGATGCGGGTGAGGCTTGATGGTGATTAATTATATGTTCACCCATGGAGGAGAGGAATGAGAGAATGTCAGATCTAGTTTCCTTCTTCTATGTTCTATCTATTTTGAAAGCAAAAGGCCATAAGCTAGCTTGATGGTTTGATAAACACTTTTTTTTTTTAGAATGATGTATGTGTGAGATGATCGATAAATCTTAATTTTTTATTAAGGAAAGGTAAGTAGTGTAGCAGAGATAATATAGAAGATATAAGATTAAGATTTGGTTGTGAGCGCAAAATCCTAGAGAACATGAAGAACGAGAATAAGAGGAAAAAATATATAAAGAAAAAACAATGAACTAACAAAAATGGGTAAAATAGTCATTTAACATTTTTTTTTTACATGTTTGCCACGTTGGCAAACAAACGGATCCGTCAAGAAAAATGGACGGAGGTATCTCAAAATTAGTGTTTGGGTATCACGTTGATGGTTTTTAGAGTTTGGGTACCAAGTTGGCATTGGCACAATAGTTTAGGGACTGTTGCAGAATTTTTCTCTTTTTCTTTATATTTATAGTCAATGGTGGTTAATCATTCTTTTCCGGGAAAATTTTAATAACAGTACACGAAGTATGGATGATTGATAATTAAGATGAATATAGTTTCTATAATATCATAATGGTGTCTGAGGTTAAAACTATGACCCAACTTAAGTACATATTGTTAGTCTCTCAATTAGTCTGTTTGTTTTCCGTTATATTTTTTTAGGGCAAACTCATATTTTTATGAATGAAACAAGAAAAAAACTCATATACAACTGTGGACACCAAGATTTATCTCTACACCTATTGATTATCTGCTCCATTACTATCACAAACCCATCTCCTCCACCATCGATTACCAACCACAAACAAAGTTCTTGAGGGAATCCATTTCTTCCAAAAACAAAACCAGGATTCTCTCAATATGGACAAAATCTGATTTGGTCTGTGTTCCTCTTATCGAAATTCTGGGCAATTTTTTGTTGTTCTTAAAGTCAATCCAGTTCATGAGGAAGAAAGCAAGAATCTTTCTTGTGTTCATGAATCATGACTTGTTGAGAAAGAGAGAGATATAAAATGGGTTATGGGTTTTAGATTGACAAATGGAGAATGGATGGAGGGAGAAGGGAGGGAGGGAAAGATGGGTTCTTTTTTTGGTATGAAAGAGAGATGAGAGGGTAAGAGTACTAAATTAGTCTTCTAATAAATAAATAATTACATAATTAATATTGACAGTGTTAAAAATGGTGTGTACCTAAATCGAGTAGAGTTTGTAACGTCAGACAGCATTGTGATATATTAGAAAGTATATATATTCACGTCGGTGAATCGTGGTTTGGTTGGTTAAGGTGTTTAACTGACAACTTTGAGGTCGTGGGTTCAAACCTTATTGACATATGTAGGGTGTGTGAGTTACTGAGTTATTAATAAAAAATAATAATAAAAAAATAAAAAAAATATTCACCTTAATTCTCAATCACTCATACTTCATTACTGTTTTTCCCTTCTTTTCCAGATAAACAAGGATCTTGCTCCTTTAAAGCAAGGAAGTTGCGAATTTACGTAAATTTCATAAAATCAAATCTCTTAGTCTAATCTAACGGTCATAACAATTGACACATCGCTCCTCCACTTATGTTAGGTTTTTTATCTAGCTCCCTAGTTAACTTGCCGTTAACTTTAAAAGAAAAAAAAACATGTGGAAATGTCGAATTTCTCATATGCATCAAGTTCCTTCTTGTTCTTCATTTTTTATTCTTTTTCTCTTTGCTTCCATGACTGCGTCCTATATCATCATCAATCCTATTTTCATTTTTTTTTATCTAAACCACAGTTTTCATTAAAAAGAAGATAGCTGCTTAATCAGCTTGAGTACAATCAGAGATTAAGGCATTGCAAATGAAATTTGGAGGCCTACAAAACCATATACCACTATTTTATCTTCATAAGCTACTGCAGCTAAACGATGAGCCACCCCATTGCACGATCTAGGGATATGACTGATAGAGACGCCTGAAAAGGACTTCATCAGTTTTTTATATCATCTATAAGACATGCTTCCTCCATAGTTTCATGTTGAATTACTCGTATAGCTGACACAGCCTCAGAGCAATCCGTTTCATCATCAATCCTATTTTCATAATTACAAATAAAAAATGGTTTGAGTATAGGATTATGGTTTGGGAAATAAAGAAATGGGATCGATTATCAAATTCTATTTTCTCGAGTATATGATTAATTTTCATGGATCAAATAAGTAATAGTTATTGTTATCAGATTGATCATGAATCATCAATGTCAATAAACTCATCTTCAACATTGCAACCACCACAGGTGGTCGAGTTGGTAAGAGTTTAGGTGTGGAACTCCTATACCCAAGTTCAAAACCCGCCGACGCTGATTGGAGTTTAAATTCTAATCTATTCTTGGTTGCTACTTGCTAAGAGGAGGAAGCGTTTTGACATGACCTCTCGGCGTGGATTAGTCTTTAGGACAAGAAAGGCTTTAAGGATATTGTCGTTAAATATTGAAAAAAATCAACATCTCAATAGAGGATAAAATATGACCTCTCATAGTGGATTAATCTTAAGCTTTGAGCTAAGATACCGTCGTTGAATATTGAAAAAAATCTTCAACATCTCAATAGAGGATAAACTATATATGACCTATCAACGCGGATTAGTCTCTGGGCCAAAATGGCTTTGAGGATAACGTAGTTAAACAAGAAATGAAATATTCACTCCTTCATCTGGAGAAAAGAAATATTTTCCTTTCTCTTCCAAAACAAACAAAAACAAAAGTAAGTTCAGTGTACATTTTAGTCTTCAATCATGGTTTGGATATCTTTAGATGACTACAGTTATAAAATTTCTTTCAAATCAACATTTTCAAAAGCCCTGATCAGCATCTTCATTCTTCATTTCCGATTATGAAAATAAAATTATGTATAGTTTATATTGAATTATGAATAGTTTATATCGAATTATTTATTTATTAATTTATTAATTAATACTAGTCTAAGAATGACTATGTATGCACATTCATGGAATCGAAGCAAAGAGAAATCAAGCACAAAGAAGAAACTTGACGTAGAAGAGATAATATTGTTAATGAGAAATCTCCAATTTTTTGTTTCGTTTTTTTTCTTTTTTTCATTTTTTTTTCTAGAGTTAACGGCATGTTAACAGTTAGTCCAAAACCTAACATTAGTTTAGGAGTGATGTGTCAATTGTCATCATCATTAGATTAGATTTTATGAAATTTATGTAAATTCATAATTTTCTCACTTTAGAGTAGGGCAGGGCATGGGCCGGGACGAGCTGGATCGACCTAATCCTGATCCCGAAATATATCACGGGACGGGACGAGACGAGACGAGATTAAGCTATTTTAAAACTGATCCCGATCCCGATCGGGACCGGGACGGATCCGGGCCCAAATCGGGATTCAACCTCGCTTTAAGAAAAAAAAAATCTGGACATAGGGCTCAGCATCCGTCGAGACTGGCTTCTCGCCTATACCATCAATTACAACCAAGAACACAAAAATCAAGCAAAACAAACACAATCAAAATCCGAGATAAGTAGATCTATCAAAGATGAATTTCTTTTTTTCCATTCAATAGTTACAATTACAAACCCCATATATGTAGATTTCACTAAAAAATAAAAAAATTAATAATTAACTTGAAATTCAAACAAACAATCAAAATCAAAGGATACATCAGGGTTGGTGCGTAACTAGATTCACTAGATTACTTGCAGAAATTTGTGTTGTTGCTGATCAATACCCCCGATCTTGGTCTCTTTGAACCCTCAAATGAACAACAAGTAAGAGAGATTGAGAGACGGAAGGGGATAATAGAAGTTTGTGAGATAGAGGGTAATAGCGAGAGCGAGATTGTGAGAGAGAACTCAGAGGAGGGATGAAAGAATTAATGAGAGGGAGAGAGGGAGAGGGATTCTTGAAAGTCAACAAAAAGGGTATCTAGCCTCACACGTGCATTCTTAAGTGACTGGGCATCTCTACTAAAGCTATAATTATAAGGTATATATATGTATAGGGATGGGCCGGACCGAGCCCTTACGAGATTTGATATAGTAATCCCAAAGCCTGTCCCGTTTTAAGATCACACTTTTTCTTCTCAAGGCCCGTCTCGTCCCGATTATTTTCGAAACGGGATCTCGGGACCGATTTTATATGCCTAACCCTACTTTAGAGGAGCCGAATCCGATAAACTAAACATGACTACAAAACATCTAAATACATCTGATGATAATCTTCGAACTCATCGTTGTATGATGTTTGAGAGCATCAATGAACAATATGGTATCAACTTCGACTAACATATGTAAGCCGTCACTACAAGCAACAACCCTCCTATTTCACTAACACACCAACTCATGGCTAATAAAATATAAAATAAAAAAAACTCATGGCTAACAACGTGTTATTGCAACCATCGGACATGCAACAACTCAGCAATAAAAATGTCTATTTCTTTCACTAACACTTTGCAACAACTCTGCAATAAGAATGTTTATTTCACTAACACACCAACTCATTGCTAACGATTACTCATTGCTAACGATGTGTTACTGCAAGACATCAGGTC
Organism: Fragaria vesca subsp. vesca; assembly: GCF_000184155.1. Taxonomy (NCBI): domain Eukaryota; kingdom Viridiplantae; phylum Streptophyta; class Magnoliopsida; order Rosales; family Rosaceae; genus Fragaria; species Fragaria vesca. The sequence goes on from NC_020496.1 coordinate 14,312,983, forward strand.
GCTTCAAAAGATCGCCAGACATCATGTCGCGTCAAAAGATACACGTGATTTATCTGGATATCGAAGTGAAGCCACTCGAACTTTAGTTGGAAACTCTGAAAATTGCCCACAAAGATATCGATTGATGTAAAACGATCAATACAACGACTTCTCTTAATACGATTACTTCTCTCATCGATGAACTACAATCCATACAAAAATATAAAAACAATTTAAAGCATTAACTCACTACAACACATTCAAACAAAAGAAAGATCGAGAAAAACACAGAAAAAGAACATCAACGAAAGAACATGACGTATCCTATGAAGTGCTACATATGGTATATGAGGTGCTCGATCGATCTCTTGAGAGTCAAAAGAGGCACAATTGGAACCTAGCTACCCAATCAACTTCGCAAGCACTTAACCCTAAGATTACCATGTTGACCATCAAAAGAAAAAGCCGCTACAGTCACTTGTCTTCAGTACCATTGTCGCTCACATCCATAGGAGGATTATGTCTATCAAATGGCAGCTTTATTTTGCCCATGGAACCTGCAGGAACAAGCTTGAGATTCTCACAATTGCATATCTCCACCATGAATCCATCTGGGTCATTGAAGAATAATTGATCAATTTTTGCCCCATTTTTATCATCCTCCACTGTCCTCTTCATGTACTCTATGTTTAGCTCCTCCAATTTCTTCACCATTGCATCCATGTCCTCACACTGCAACCATTCAGAGTTCACAAATTACCAAACTACCATGTACATAAACCAGTATTAATTGAACATCATCATGATATATATATATAAATATATATATGCTCATTTGAAATCGAAACTTGAACAAATCAATATATTTTGGTTGGGTTACGCTCATCCCCTCAAACTCAAAGCCAGCTAGCTAGTATAAACAACTTTGTCTTGGCCTATTCAGGATTTTAGCTCGAATGTAAAACTCTGCTCCATGCATGGTAGAACCAACTTAAGACTTGTATTAAAGGGATGCAACTATAAATATATTAGAACAAAACACTAGCTTCATAACATTGAGCAACTAAAGTGTCGGGATGGGTACGCATAAGAACTTTGGCTTTGAGTATGACCAAGAATCATTTCCATGAAAGGTAGCTGTTGTTTATATCAACTCCAACAAACACAAAACCATACAGGTAACAGGACTAAGTTGTGTGTATAATTAAACAAAGACGTGAATACAAACTTTTTCAATGAAAAGGAAAACCTGAAATGAGATGTGGTTGTCCATGGGATCCAGATGATTTTGATGAGGTAGCCTATCCTCATCCTTGGACTGCACCAAGTGAATCCCAACTCCATAGTTAAACAACCAATCATCGTCGAAATCAAAAGCCAGTGGCCTCTCGATCTTCACAAACCCCAAGACTGTAGTATAAAATTTTACCGACTCCTCCACATTACTACACAGCCTCGATACATGATTCAAGGCCATTAGAGGAAGTTGGTGCTCTTCCTTTTGATCTTTCACTCTATGATCTTCTTTGTCATGGTTCTCCTCAATGTTTGATAACTTCTTCTTCTCTTGCACATTAGTATCTTCTTCCTTCCTCTGCTGCGTCTGAGACATTTTGCGTTCTCCTCTCTCTGTTTCAGGCTCACCTAGCCACCTACCGCGGTGAAGGGGTTTCCTTTGTGTTTGGAGAAGGAGGGAACTGAGGGGAGTGGGTTTAATGTTGGTCGTCTCAAATTCTAGTAGGGGCAGATGGACGATGTGAGATATTGACAGGTGGTGAAAACTGCATGGGTAGGGCTTTACGTGTGAATTTTCTACATCTGCCCTGCCACAAGCTGTTCATAACTTGTATGCGGTGTCAACATGCAACTCTCACTAGCAGAGTTTTATATTTGGTGTAAATGCTGCAACCCAACTCAACGGTAGAGTATTCTTTTTTGAATTTTTCAGATTTGATAAGATACCAAAGCTCTACCCGGAGTTGTAATGGACATCTGATTTAGAACAATGGTGATGCAAGTTCTGTTCCGGTTTGTTTGCTCTGACCAACACCTCATCAATTCATCATATCTGACTCACCTACTGACACAATGAAGACGATGAGGGGCTATCTCTGCTCACCAATCCCAGAGAAAGGAAAAGAGTTTGATATGTCTCCTCTTTCAAAAACAGATCCGCAGCAATATCTGGGCAACTTGAACCCATGAGCAAAATGTACTAGCAAAGTCTATTATGGCAACAGTGATTCTAATTTGGGAATCTACCAGGGTAACTAATGAAAAATGTTGGAAGTATAAAGTTCGATTGAAACACAAAACAGCCAATGAAACCATCAGCAAGGCGTAATAGCACAATCTCTAAAAAAGTAGAAATACTTTTAGCTTAAAAATGCTGTGAAAATTGATAGAAAGGTTATGACAATAGTTCATTTCATTTGAACAATTAAATCACAGATGCTCAAAAGTTAAGAACCAAAAAACGAAGAAATTAGAACTGTCTTAAGTATTCAGGATTATCAGGACATGTGGATCACTGGTTAACAAGGAGGTTTGAAAGTTAGAATGGTAATGACTGTTATGGATGGTAGGGCTGGCATTTTGTCCCGAGCAAACCGTACCAACCGACCTACCGCCCGAACAGTCTAAATCGGTTACCGACAATGTCGGTTTTCAATATTTCGGTATGGTATTACCGTACCATGTACTACGTATGGTACGGTTGCGGTTTTAGATTTCGTATACCGACGGTATACCGTACCGTACCGTAGTTTGTGTATTTATAAAAAGAGTAAATGCCTTAATGATACTAATTTTAAAGATTTATTGCCCACAATGATAATCTTTTCCCAATGCCCATCTCAATTGTTCATAAGGAAAAGACATTTATACCCACTGTTCTATTCCCACCACTCCTTTCTTATCTTCTTTCCCGATCACTTCTCACTCATCTCTCCTCTCTCCTCTCTCTTCCTCTCTCTCACCTCGACGAATTTCCATGGTGGAAGACAGCGTCGCCACCGACGCCCTCGAGCAAGGAGCATCTGCACTACACTGTCACCATCTTCCTCGACGACCGGGCCTCTCGCTTGCAACGATCTCTGGATTCATCTCGTCGGTGAACACCATCGGAAACGGTACCTCTGACCCGACCAGCTCGCCGTCAACCTTCATGTAAACCTCCCGGTAAGCTCTGTTTCCTCTTCCGGTGGTCAAATTGTTCATCGTGATGTACAGATTTAGTGGATTCAGATTTGCTTGGAAGGGAAATCCGATTCACTTTCGATTCTGAACCAGAATCCTCGGTCGCCGGCGTTGGAGATCAGGACGATCAAATTGGTAGGCTCCTTAGGAACAATCCTCAATTTTCGTGTGATTTGTATTTTCGTATGATTTGAATCTCCATGATCCTCAAGTTTCAACCACAAATGTGATTTGAATTTGGAATCATTTGGTTTCTTACCAAGGATGTATGTTTGAATAGTTTCGGATTGAATAGTATGAGTTCATTGGTTTTACTAATTTACTACCCCCAGTAAATTTTGTTTTTTTTGTAATTAAGTTGATTTTTTCTTTGTTTTATTGTGTATTATGGCATTTGGAGATACTGTTTACAAGTTAACTGCTCCTATTAGAAGTTTACTAGGGGTAGTAAACTTTAGTAAAAAATTTACTACCCCCAGTAAACTTTATTTTTTCGCATCTAAGTTGATTTTTCTCCATTTTAATGTGTATTATGGCATTTGTAGATACTGTTTTGCAAGTTTACTACCTTCAGTAGAAGTTTACTAGGGGTAGTAAATTTAAGTAAAAGTTTACTACCCTCAATAAACTTTATTTTTTCGCATCTAAGTTGATTTTTCTTCTTTTTAATGTGAATTATAGCATTGAAACTACTGTTTTGTAAGTTTACTACCCCCAGTAAAAGTTTACTAGGGGTAGTAAACTTCATTTTTTCGCATCTAAGTTGATTTTTTTCCTTTTCAATGTGAATTATGGCATTGGAGTTACTGTTTTACAAGTTTACTACCCCCAGTAAAAGTTTACTAGGGGTAGTAAACTTTATTTTTTTGCCGGTATGCTTCCGGCAAGATCCGGTGACATTTTTTTCAAAAAAATCCAGTGAGACTCTGGCGTCTCCGGCGATTTTCCGATCACCATCAATTTTCCAGCGACCGGTGACCGGAATCTGGCGGCCAGTGTCCGGTGTCCGGTGTGCTTCCAGGAAAGTCTTCCCTTTTTCTTTTTCATTTTTTCTCTTTAAATAAAGGTTAAGGGTAAAAAAGTCTTTTAAAATATCATTTTATTATATTTTAATAAAGATTTGTGTATTTGGGCTTAAAATAAGTACCTTGTATTCAAATGGGCTAATAAAAAAGATTATCATTGAAATGGGATTTTGATGAAGGATTAATGGTAGAGACAAAGAGATAGCAAAATAATCATCATCTTATTCATTAATAGGAGCCCTTTATATAGGGAATTACACAATACCAATATGGTAAGGTTATGAATACATAGATCTAGTCTAACTACATATCCTACTGGCATAAGGTCAAGGCACACATAGAGAATATCCTAGAACACTCCCCCTTGTGCCGCGCGCTGATATGCCGATGGTGCTGATCTGTTGCCTCGTCAAAAACCTCGTCAAGTCACAAAAACCCTGTGGGAGAAAAACTGAACCTTGATCGTAGGAGAAAAAGAGTACAACGCACCCTTCACATTTGATAGTGACATGTATGTATGTGTGCTAGACTCCCCCTGAAGTTCGCACCCCCCCTGATCTTTACATCAATCATAGGGCTCTTCCTGATTCTTACTAATCACGAAACTTTCAACAACTTAGCATGTCAATGCTTTTTAACATCTCTTCAAATGTGGCATTGGGCAATGATTAACTAAATCATGCCGTATTGTCCTCAAATGATCTTTTACACTTAGATCTTGAGGAGAAGGTCGCTTGTGAACTCAAAACATAAGTTCGTGCAGGAAATCAGATTTCCGCGCAGCATGACCTTCAATTACTAGAATAGTCGTAACTTCCTCTAGGAAATACATATAAACGAACCGTAAACGGTTTTGGAAACTAGACTCATTTAGCTTTCCAACCGTATATTACACACATTCTGGTTCATTAGGAGCTGTTCACAAAGTCCCGTCGAAGTTGACTGTTTTGCCAAAATCAGATTCTCGGACAGATTCGTCCTACTTTACGAAAACGGCCATAACTCACTCAATATGATAGGTATGATCAAATGGTTGGTGTCTCTGGAAAGTAGACACATAGACCTTTCCAATGGTACCAATTTCACCATTTTCCAGTGAGTGAGATTTCCTATAGGTCCCGTGGAAGTTGACCTACAAAACTTGGTAGATTCTGATTTCGCTTTTGATGTGTCTTTCTTATGTAGGGATAGAATAAGCCTCAACCTTTCATACCATTAAGTATTGAAAAAGGAGTTACTACCATTACATTGGCGTTGCGTGGGCGCATAGCTACACTTAGCTTTACAACTTTTCATAGCGAATGAGATGTCAAGTCTTTCGTATTGTGTTGAGTACATTGATGCGTCTAATTGTACTTAGATGAGAACTCCATCTCTTAACACATATTTGTCATCTTGCTTTAGACAAAACAACGGATCTCTCTTTAGAGCAAAGACCTTGACTAATCATGGGAGTATATGTAGGCCTCACTAGTTATAGAGCGCCTAAGCCGATTGATGGAAAATCATCATCAATACAGTCATCGAGTGCCTTATCGAGACCATGTCTTCCCAAGATCTTTTTCTTCGGATGTTGATACATATTGGCATCTCTTGATCCATCAAGAGTCCATGTAAATCCGGAATGAACACGCAAAGGCATAATTCACCATATCCCTTCCAAATCAAGTAGAGTCTATGTGCGTTTCAATACATTTAGCAAACGCATGCTCCTGTGGTTTGGAGCCACTTGATTCGGATGAATGAAGTCCGTTTAAGATCTTCATGTATATCTCTGATCCCATAGAGATGTTATTATGACCATATTCATAGGCTGCTTGTTCAGTTATTCGGAAACTACCAAACTGACAAAGTAGTGGAGTTCAATGACATCCATTACGAGAGCATATCTCATCGTAGTTGATCCTAGTGCGTGTTAGTGAAAGACCTTGCGCCATAAGGTGAGTCTAAGCTCTTACTCTCACTACGCTATCTAACAAAGGCATAGTTGATAGGGTTTAGCTTGCGGTGTCGGCATCACCTGCCCAAGGACCTATCTCTTTGTTAATGTTGGATCGCATCTTTCCATTAGGCCAATCAACTAAGTTGATATCCATCAACGAAGGTTGGTTCGATAGTAGACTCATTATTTCACGTCCTCATGTACACTAGTGTAATACTTGTAGAGATCTCTATATGGATTGGATTTGACATTGAGGCGTCCCCCAACGATAACCACAATTCAGACTTCATGAGAGGGATTTGAGTATCACTGATCAATGGATCAGGTTGTGCCAAACTCGCTTTCTTTCTAGTGCAAGACAATATCGAACCTAAGGGCCTCCCTCCTTTTAGGGAGCCACACGGCCTTGTGACACCAATTTTGCCACTATATGGCATCACCATATCACCATCCATGGTGATGGCGTCAAGACCAACACTTTTTGTTGGTCGCGCCATGTCCTTTTGTAGGACATCAATCCTTGCAGACATATTTGCAGCATGTGATCTTGTCACTTTAACATTATAAGCATTTGGGATCAAGATGAGACTTAGTGGGGACAAACCACGACAATTCACGTCGTTCCACTTGAACACTTGTGTTCTTATCTCCCCCTAACGGTGGGAATATTGTCTCATCAAAGTGACAATCCGCAATTTAGCGGTGAATGAGATCGCTTGACAAGGTTCCTATATATGCGGATTATAGGTGGAGGTTCATATCCAACCTAAACTTATTCATCTCAAAATGACTCATCATTGTACGCAATGGCAATGCGATTTGACACCTAGAAATAACATCTAGCGGAGCTCAAGGATTGGAGATCCGTTTCAATCCTGCCGAGCTCAAGGATTGCAATTTCGTGTCAATCCTGGTACACAGTCACGAGCTGGTACAACAAAATTCAATGATGGTGGGTCGTAAATGAATAGTAAAGCTGCATGCAAATATTGCATAGCCCCAAGACGCAATAGAAAGAGTGGTGCGCATCAATAATGTTCGAGCGACAAGCTAAAGTTGCTTGGTCGTAGCCTCGGTGAGACCGTATTGCGTGTGAACATGGGGTACAGGACACTTCAACTTACATCCCGATGAACTTCTTTAAAGAATGGGTAGTGAGCCCGTAGAAGTATAAGCAACATAAGCAGTAGATAATAGTGTAACACGTGACCAGTGTGCTAACACTTCAACCAACACCATAAAGCATAAAAGGTGTCCGCAAGTTGGTTGTATCTATCTACATAATTGTATGTAAGAATAGAATGTTCACTTTTGTGTTATTTAGCATAGGAGGGTCTCACTCCTAATTTAGCTAAAGAATAGGCTTTCAAAACGAGCAATGAGCATTGCAGGAGGCCAATGCAACATCGAGGAAAGGCCGGTGCACCTCAATTGCTTGAGGAATTGACCGGACGACCTCCAGGAAGTTGGAGTCGTGTTCGGGTGACGTCAATGTCCCCCGGGTCACCACCATGCTTCATGGTGATGCTAGGTCTCGAATGTTTTCGTTTTGAGCGGAAGAATGGATGTCCATGAGAATTTCTCAAAATTTGGATCATTATATCTCTTCCAGGTTGACCAATTTAGTCAAACCAAAGCCTATATGAGTCAGTGTCCCAAATATCAGGTTTGGCGACAACATGAGATTCGATATTCGAATCATAGTGACATACAGTCCACTAGATTGACTCATGAATTTCTCCAAGATGCGCTTCAGTCCGCATTCATGAGAAGGTATACACAAAAGAATTCTTGTTCATTCTCACAATGTGTTTTCAAATGAAAACCATTAGCATGAATGTCTTTAAAGCTCAACATGGTTCCTTAGAATGTTGTGGATAGTTCCACTATCTGCGAAGCACTCAATGTCTCTATGAGACATAACTACAAGGAGTAGATAGGCGAGTAAATAATTCTACTTGAACCATTTAGAAGGATTGAAAGAAGCTACGAAAAGCTGCAATCCCGAGAGTGCATAAAAATTACCGCGCAGAATGACCTTTGCGCACTAAAACAGCCATAACTTTTTCGTTAAAATAGATATGGACGAACCGTGAAAAGTTCTGAAAACTAGACTCATAGAGCTTTCCAATGATATAAAGCTCACTGTCTGGTTCGTTCAGAGCTGTTCACAAAACTCAAACGAAGTGGACTGTCCAGAAGGGACAGATTGCTGTTTTTCGCAGATTTGGCATGTGCGAAGCTGTGAAGCTTGCAGGTGGCGTGTAGGCTTTTGCCTTAGCCAAAAGTGATGTGTGTATGATCAAAACCAAGTCCTTTTGATCGTTCTAAGGTCGTAAACTCCATGACTAGTTAGCAAAAGCTCCCTGACATGAACATAAACTAACTCAGAGGACCTAGAGGATCCGATTATGATGATAATTTTCCAGCTTTGATAAGTCTTCAACGTCTTTTGCAAGACGGCAATTGGTTTAATAGCGTAGGGGGATCCAAAATCAAAAGCTTTCGGTAACTCCAAGTCAGTATGACCAGGCATGTCCGTGGAGGGTCGGTAGTGCGAGGCACACTTAAAACCACTATCTCCTTAATTTCGGACAATTCTAAGACATCACACTGAGCTTGGATGAGCCTAGTTGAACAATTGATAATGAAAAATCCGCTATAGGTAGAAGACTTAACCAGAAACACATGGGCGATCCTCCTTGAGGATGCAGTGCCA
>NC_020496.1:14322437-14369603 GCF_000184155.1 Fragaria vesca subsp. vesca
TTTCGAGAAACGCTCCATGAGTGCATTCCACAGTACTTTATGGTCATTACTTTTTGCACAGATTGTCATTGAAGGCTTTTGTCGATGTGGCGAGTCAAAGACTTTGAGCGCATGAGATGTGAAATCTCGGCATCTAGGCTTGTTAGCAAGCGAAGATCCGCCTTAGGCATCTAGGACGTCAAAACTCAAAGGAGCAGAATGTTACATTGCTCTTGCATACAAAACCAAGCTGTTATGAGACTCGATAGAGGTCACAAACGATGCTTTTAATGGTTTGTCCTTCGGATTGATCATACACAATCCGGAAAGCCGCGAATTGATCAAACACAATTTGGAAAAAGGACCTCGGATTGATCAAACACAATCCGGTGAAAGGTCGGAGTTGATCAAACACAACCCAGACAAAGAAACAAGAGTGATCAAACACACTCTTGACCCGCGAATAAAATTCTGGGATTTGGGTACCTGCACGCACAAAATCCCAAGCATAGAATGGAGATGGAGAAGGGAGGAAAGGATTTTATCCTCCCCGAGTTATTGAACTTGGAAAAGTTTAAGGTTTCAAAAACATACCTTTCTAGAGGCTGCCGAGAGGAGAAATAACGTTTCGCCTACTTATACTTCGAATTTGGGGCTGAAAATTTGATAGGAGGAGCAGCTCTGGATGGGGAAGCTGCTGTCAAAATTTCAGGTTGATCGGAGCAAGGGAAGGTGGTGAACCGGTGGTCGGTAGCGACGGCGGTCTGGAATCTTCCGGCGGCCGGTTCGAAGACTTTCCGGCCGGTTCTCAGGGTGAGACCGGCGGCGTTGGATCCGGGGCGGAGAGAGCTTTCTGGGGATATAAAATTTCGGCAGAAGGCAGTCGGAATTTTGGTCGAAAATCGGGAAAAACAAGGCTGCCCGATTTTAGGGTTTTGGTTTTAGGGTTTAGAAAAAAAATGGTGGGCTATTGGCTCTAGGGTTAGAACAAAGTGCATGATAACGTGATGAATGATTAATGGTAGAGACAAAGAGATAACAAGAGAATTATCATCTTATTCATTGATAGGAGCCCTTTATATAGGGAATTACGCAATACCAATATGGTAAGGATATGAATACATAGATCTAGTCTAACTACATATCCTATTGACGTAAAGCCAAGACACACATAGAGAATATCCTATAACAGATTTGACTTTTTCTATTTTGTGCAAATGATCTTTTTCCCTTATAAAAATACAAACTATTTGTTGTAAGAGATGAGGTTCGTACCTCCAACCTCATACACACAACCTCCGCTCCCAACCACTGAAGCACAAAACACTCCTGTGAATAAATCATACACATTTTATACTTATAGTAATCCTGCTATTTAATTAAACTAGAATACTCTTTTCTCCTCTTTCCATTCGTGATGTTGTCCTTACCCACAGTTTCTCACTCTTTTCACAAAATCAAAAGGACAGAATCTCAGATCTAAAAGCTTCTAAGCTCTCGTCCATCTCTTAGGTGAAGCCCAACCATCAAAGCTTGCAAATGGGTAAATCGAATTCACATCCACCACATATTATCTTCTCTTTACTCTTCTAAACACTAGTCTGATTCGATCTTTGATAGAAATATGTTGTTTCTACCATTTTGTGATTATAGTTTGAATATGAGAAGGATTCAGCCCAGAGAGCCCTTCGACAAGGGAGAAGCTACAACGACGATGGTTGTGACCGCGGAACAAGCCCACCAAGGAAGTGCATGGAGCAATATAACTTGGTTTGAAACATTTCTCTGGACTGCAAGTACTCAATTCTTCTTCTCTCGTCTTTTTCTTCCCCCAATTTTGGAGAAATTAGGGATTCATCATCGTTCGGTATTTCCCGATTACCGACCGTACCAACCGAAATTTTTGGTATAGCGAGAAGCCGGTATACTGATGTTGGCGGTCGGTATTGGTAGCAGATTTTAGCTACCGATCAAATGTCAGTTGGTACACGGTATCGGCAAAAAAAGTCGGTAACCGTCCCGAAACCAGCCCTAATGGATGGTGTCTATCGCTACCAGCAATGTTGTTAGCAATATATTACTGCAATTTTCCAAATGGTCAGCATCCAACCGTCTCAGGTATGTTTTCTCCCACCAAATCCTCACAACATTATATAGCTAGTTACCAAGGGCTAGAAATGGCCGTCTCTGCACCACCAATCCAACAGAAAAGGGAGAGGAGGTTGATGTGATTGCTGAAAGGGGAATTATTTCCTTATTCCCCGTGTTGTTGCTCGAGAACCCGAAAGCATATCTACTTCATCAAGCTCAAGTGCAGCAACACACCTACAGACACCTACAGACTCTTACTGACAAGGTTAAGATGTGTAGGAGGTTACTCTTTCCTAGACAAGGTTTCACCTGCGGCAACTTTCAAGAACACACCTACAGACTCTTACTGAAGGTAGAGATTAGCCAATCTTGGTATGCCAACTTTCAAGAACACACCTACACATCTACTAGGATAACTTATTCAAAAGGGAGAAAAATCGAAACACAGTTCAAAGTATCAGGATTATGCAGAGAAAATGTGGAAAACAATAGTAAATGTAACTTTTGAAAGACTAAGAATCACTACATGATAAGAAAATGTTTTAGTTTGAAAATGTTGGGGAAATTGATAGAAAAGATTGAAACAGAAAGTTCAAGTAGCAGAAATGTAAAAAGAATCATGCTTCACAAGAAACAAAAAGGAGAAGAAAATGCAACTTTTGGAAGTATAAGGGTAGATATGAATCACTGACTAGTAAGTAGGAATTTCAAATGCAAATGCAAGTGCGCAAAACTTAATTCGGAATGAGGGACAGTGACTCATATCATTACTCCACACTGTGGTTCTTCTGACACCCTAAAACCATTTCAACTTCATCACGCTCGAATGCAGCAAAACCTTAATCTTTCCCAACCACACATGATTTCCACTTGGGGCATCCATAAACAACATATCATTAGACTATCTCTGGTGGAATCTAATCTGCAGCATCATGATCAAGAGACTTCTTCAGTAATGTTGCAATAGCAATTCAAGTCTGAGCAATTTACCTTTCTCCGCTCGTCCAAAGTAGTCCACCATCTATTCTTGATTGGGTGTTTGAACATAACCTTTTTCTTGCAGCAGCACAGAAGGGCTTCGAATCAACAAACTCAGGCTACACAACATATAAACAATCGGGATATGGTCTTCTACATGACTAAATCCCATTAGTAGTCAGTGCCAAGTTCTTATAGGAACAACAATGAGATCCTGGCCGCCTCTGCCTTTGGATAACAAGCTGCTGTGGACATGACATCCTTTGCCCATATAATTTTGGTTCCAAACGCCAGACATTGAATCTGGAAGATGAGGTATTGTAATCCTCTTCCTCAATAATCTGGTATCCAAGCCCAAGCTTCCTTTTCCATCTCAATATGGCATTGTCGGAAAGTATCCTTTTCTTTTTGTCAGGGTGATTTCTTCTTCTATGTCTTAGATGGAACACTGAGCACCCCATGATGAAATCAGTCCAAACCCAGTGCCAGAGAAAAGAGAGAGGAGATTGATGCCATTGAGAAACAGCTCTTTAAAAAACAGAGAAGTGACAAGCCATTGTATTCTCTGGAATAAGTTGAACCCTTAAGCAAAATGGAATAGTAGAGCATCTGACAGAAGTAATCATAATTTGAAAATATAGTAGGATGATTGATAGAGAGAGTTGAATATAGAGTTCAATAAGTACAAAAAACAAAATCAAAACATAATAAATTACTCGTAAGTTAAGGCTTCAGAAAAATTCCAAAAGGAGAAGTGAATGCACCACTCTGGAATATATTGAACCCATATGCAAAGTGTAAAAGAAGAATATGTCAATAGCAATTCCAATTTGAAAATCTTCTGGGATAGAAATATAAGGTAAGGTAGATAGAATAATCGAAACATAAAAGTTCACTCAAAATATCAAGCTTCTGCAGATAAAACCTAATAACAAAGAAAATGCAACTTTGTGGAAGACCCTGGATTTATCTGTAGATATGAGTTACTGCATATTAAAGACTTTGAATTGGATAATAAATTATAATGCAGCAGATAATATCTAACAAGCAGAATTAAGAATTAAATCTGGTTTGAAAATGGTCGAGTGACTTATACTAACATGCAAGCATCAATATAAGAGATAGTCTCCATAATCTCTAAGGAAGGAGCTTATCATGGATCTTCTGCTACATAAAACTGCACTAGAACCGGCACTTCTTCTAAAAATATCGAAACAAAATGATCTCAGTCACAACTGATAATATGACAACTAAGATTGAAACCAACCAAGAAGAAGATCTAAAACCAAAACATTGAAAGTCCAGGAATACAAAAAGTTCCATAACAATTGATAGAGTGAAGCCATAAAACTAGACAGCCAAAGGCCAAAGCATTCCCACATGCCCTGTAAGTGCATTTCCTGTGTCATCTGGGAAAGCCTCAGTTTTCAATAACAATAGAATGGAAATTTCTTGGTGAAAACAGAACCGTATTGAGCAAAAGTACATCACAATCAAACAATGAAAACAAACGTATAACAAAAACAAGCACCCAATTTTTTTTTTCCGCACAAAATCTGAAAACTTTATTCAACCAAAGTGCACTAACCAAAAACTCATACAATCCAAAGTTCTTCGCAAACCCACAACATAGTATAGTCAATTAACATAAGCATCAGAACACACAATTTTATCAGAAAATTCACCACATTGGAATCAACAAGGCAGCTTCCCAGCTCGAAAAGTTGCAAACTTGGAGACTTGGGAGTAGGAATACCTCACCCCATTTTCCTTCAAAAACTCCTCAAGCTTCTCCTTAGCTCCATCAGGATCAGCACTCTCACACTCAATCTCATAACAAGTCCCAAACTCATACTTAGTCTCATCCACCTCCAACTTCAACCCTTTCCAATCATACACATCCCTCACATTCCCAAACCCTCCCATCCCCACAAACCCTAAAACCCCAAACTCCTCCCTCACCCTTCTCAAAAACCCTAGACTCCGCCGCCATCAGCTTCTCCGGCTCGGCGGCGCACGCCCGCCCCACCGCCGGGTCCATCTCCTCCTCGTCCTCCTCCACTCGGCTGACGCCGTCGACGAGCACCGCCTTCGCCTTCAGCGTCACCGCGCAGAGAGGGCTCCGGTCGGAGAACCGGAGCCGGAGCACGGCCCGGCGCGCCGAGAGCTCGGATTTGGAGCCGTCGAAGAAGAGATTCTCCTGGCGGTGGGTCCCGCGGTGGAACGGCGCTAAAAGAGTGGTGACCTGGCCGTGCGCGGCGGCGTCCGGCAGCCGCAGCTTGACCTCGACCTCCATTAGGGCTTTGGAGACGTGAGACATTGTTTTTTTAATTTCCGATGATGCGGTGCGTTTTGGAGGAGGGGTCTTTGGGGCGGTCGAGGTGGCTGAGGACGGCGGAAGCGGCGGTGGTTGAAGCGGCGGCGCGTTGACGAGCTTCTTCGAGTTCTTCTTTGTCTTCGATTTTGAGCTCGATCTTGGTTGGCTTTCTTCTCAGCATTTTTGATAATGAGCTCGAATGACTGAAGAGGCTGTTTTATTCTTTTTAATATCGGGTCGGGTGGTTACGGGCCGGGTCGGTGTAGAACGGTCATGGAACGACACCGTTTTAAGGAGGGTATATATAATAGAAGTTTGTGAAGCAAAAACCCTAGGAAAGTTGAGAGGAGAGATGACACAGAAGGCGACGCAATTCAAAGGGCAGCAGAAGAGGAAGACGATTCCTCCGAACCGCCATGGGAAGAGCGTTCAAACTCGTAAAGGGAAGCGCAACGTGAAGCCGGCTAAGTTCACCAAGGACATGGACACCGATCGGGTACCTTTCTCTTCCTCATTCTCCTCCTTCTGCTCTGTTTTGTTCTCCGCTAAACCCTAATTTTGTTAATCCTATGCCATTAAATTGATGTGGTTTTGGTCATTGCAAATTTTTAGGAAATTAATTGGGTGGAATTGGATTTGAAATTACTCATAATTCAGCTCTGAAATAAATTGTTCAAGTATAAGAGTTACTAGTCAACTAACTATATGGATTTGTTTTGAGGGTTCTTAGGGAGTGTGGGTTAGACCAATTCGGAACTATATATGCTGATTATAGTCTAGCGACTACGATTATAAAAAGACATAGCGAACTGATTATATAAACGCACAGATATGGCCTTGGATATAGGTGTTTCTAACTTTATATTTCATACGGAGTGAATGCTTCTAACAATTCATCCTCACTGCACTCATCTGCGTTACACATTCTATTTCATGGGAAACCAAGCTGGTCAAAACCTCACTTTCGTCCTGGTCTTTTTCTTTCTATATAATCCCAATTTGTATAGAGGAACATGTAAATATTTCTTAGTTTCTGTCTATTTTGCAAAGCTGTAGTCGGTATCCTGTTTTTGTTAAAATGAGGTTCATTATTAGCTTCTGGAGGAAGCACTTTCTCCTGTAAACTACTTGAGTAATGTCCAAACCTCATTTTTGCTCCTGCTTTTTCTGTATTCCATAATTTTTATAGATGGGCGTTTATTTATATTTCTTAGTTTCTGTTTTGCAAAGCTGTAGTGTGTATTATGTTTCTTTCTTATTAGCTTCTGCAGAAGCACTTTGCTTTACATCTCTTCTGGCGACTTATTTATTTTTTATTTGGTGGAATCAGGAGATAACAAAGTTCATAAACCACTGCAATGAGGTGAAGGCAGCCACTGCTGCAAACAAAGAAGGCGGCCAACTGAGTATTGTCAAAAATCCTCCAGAGTCAGATAGTGGTGGAAAGAAATAGTAGTTTCCAAGTTGTGGATGTAGAGAATATAGATGGTCTGCGAAAAAAACTCTAAACATGACACTATTGAACATCTTTTGTGCTGATGTTGTCCTATTAGATTCCTTACTCTTGTGTTTCCTTGTTCAGCTTCAGTGCATTGACTACTTTGTACCTTGATACCAAATTCTAAGTTTGAAGTTTTGTTTTTAACCAGTACCATTTGAAGTTTTGTTTTTAACCAGTACCATTTGAAGTTTTGTTTTTAGGGTGATATGGATGTTCTTCATATTCGAAACCAGAAGTTCACTGAGATTTGCATGTTGTGATCTTTTGATCTGTAAAAGCATTAAATGATTTTAAATCTTGATTTTACAGATCTATGTCTGCTATTTTTTTTCCTTTTCTTTCTGGGTTACATATGGGGGTCATTGTTTTTCTTTTTTTTTCTTTTTTTGGTCAAGGGGGTCATTGTTTTTCTTCTACCCTCCTTACCGCGATTTCAATTTTTACATGTCTTTTTCTTGGTACAAATTGAATGTAATTTTCCCATTGTAACAGTTGCAAATTGCTAATGTAGAATCTCTTGCTATTCAAAATGTATACATCTTTATTGAACGTCTGGTATACAGAACTATTTCCCCTCAAAAGGACTGATGCAGACGCATGAGTGAAGTTGATGTGGATCCGAGTCATCCAAGCTAATGGTCCAGGCTTACCAATTATGGTCTTGATTTGTAATGATATGAATTGGACCTATTGTTTGCAGCACTTGGCTACTTTGCGCTCCAGTGAAAGGCCTAATTACGCATTACAATTTACAAGAGTGGCTCGTGATCAATATTTTGAAGGACAAAATTTAGATAAACAGGTAACTTGGCAATATAAGTTCAAGAGCCTATTTCTATCAATTGAAGATTAACGGAGATTAATTCTATCAATGAAACAGGGTCCAAGATTATAGCAATGAGTGACGACAAATGACCTTCCTGACAATGCCACCAAGCATGGGGCAGCAGACCCAAAACTCAGAAGCACTAATAATTGTTTTCCTTGGAAATTAGGTGTGTGTATTTTCTACTCACTCCTTTTTGTAGCAAGGAGTGCAGCGTTGGCAAGCACCATCTGATGGAGTCCTCAAACTCAATGTTGCTGGGGCTCTTCTGCCTAATGGTCTAACTAGAGGAATTGGGGGTGTCCTCAGAAACCATACAGGGAATTTTGTAGCTGTTTTTGCTCATAAAGTTCAGTTTGTTTCCTCAGCTAAGCAAACAGAGCTTGTAGCAATAAAGCAGGGTCTCAAGATGCTTCAAGATAAACATATTTCAGTGTGTATAGTTGAATCTGATTGTCTAACTGATGTCCAAGATTTACAGCAGGAGGATCACTTGCAACTGGAATTTGGCAATCTGCTAGATGACATTAAGAGACAATTGCAACACAACAATGGAGTAAATGTGGTTTTTGCTCCAAGGACTGCAAATGCAGTCGCTGTCGCTCATAGGCTTGCAGCTGAAGCCTTTGAATCTTCACAGAACAACGACGGGGAGAGTATTCCTCCAAATTTGCTTAGTGATGTACTAAGTTTTGATCATAATCCTTTAAACTAGTGCAATGAAAAGTTCAGTTTATGACTCAAAAAAAAGTTAATACTATTGGATTGAACCAAAAGAAAGAAAGAAAAACAATTGAAGACAAGCCTATTGTGTTATGTATGCACAATTGTGTAATTATATAATTGTGTTTTGACTTCCAAAATGTTTATCTTTATTATTTATATATATATACACACACACATACAGAACTATTTTTTAGAGTATATAATATTACCGTATGTTTAATCAAGTTTGAAAATGAGAATATTCTTTTCAATGTAGTTATGAATAACTAATGGACTCTTAAACATAAGCACTTGTTGTAGTGAAGTAACAACTCACCTTAATAAAAGCGACATAAAGAGCATTCCAGATTCGTAAGGAGTTTCAAAAAAATTAATTGTTACAACTATTAATTTCAAATGTGGCTTTGGTAAACAGTTTAATACATGAGAATAAGAAGCACGGTAAGTGTTTCTTGTTTGTTCTACAAAAAGAGAAGTACATACATGATTTTGGTAGTGTTATTGTTTTGTCGTTGAACATTTTTTTTATTTAAAACAGTTCGATGGTAGTTAAAAAAGTGGTTGTTTTTATTTTTGATGGTAATATTTTTAGTTTTTTGTATAAAACAGGAATTTCTTTTTGGATGACAAGAAACAAGGACGATAAGGTGGGGGAAGTGATCCCCCTCTTGCATACGCCTCTCTGTCATTTTCCTCTTTATACAAGTCAAAAGCCACCCAATTCTCCGTTTTCCCCAGACGCCATCTCCGCCGTCCCTTCACCACCACGCGTATCCAACCGTTCACTCATTCCCCTCCCCCCAATTTCCACGTGCTTCTGGAACAGACGCTCCAGGTCCCCTGCCATTGGTCGCCATCATCCACGCGTCACCCCAGCGCGTAGGTCACGATTCCCCAAACAACAAACAAGTGGGCCCCCAACTGGGCTCAGATACTCTGAGGTAATTAATTACCGTAACGCAAAAAAAAGAAGAAGAAAAAACAGAAAAACAGAAGCCACCAGCATTAGCTTAGAAAGGCCATTTAAGGATGACTCGACGGTGATGGATTAATAGACCAAGACCACCACCACGCTCTTTCACAATACCCACCTAACATTCATTCTCCGACAGCCACGCCGCCGTCGTCATGGGTGCCGAACAACCCGTAAAGTTTCCATCTTTATTTTTCATCTTTCAGTTGGTTTGGTTTGTTCATTTGTGTAGTGAAATGTGTTATAGGGTCTAAACTCTCAACTTAATTCGGTGTTGTGTGCAGGTGGTGGAGAGAGAAAGTGAAGAGCTGGAGGCGAGGGAGAGAAATGAGAGGGAGGAAGAGGAGGAGGAGGAGGAGATGAGGAGAGAGCAGGAAAAGAAAGATGCTGAGGGTTTTGAGCAGCAGCAACAACAACAGAGTCAGAGAGATGATGTTCGTATGTCAATGTTGCAGAGGCTTAATCCTACAAACCCTTTGAGGATTGCTATTAATCCTAAAACCAGAAGCGCTGCTCCTCCTCCTCCTCCTCCCATGAGGTTCCAACAGGCCCATAATGTCAGAGTTCCTACTGCTACAGCTACCCCTTCTCCATCTCCTTCTGACTTGTCTCATCAGTCTCGCGAAACTCCTCCTCCTCTTCCGCATTCCCAGCCTCGCTCTACTCCAACCCCTCAAGTATGTCTCGTCAAACATCTTAATTTCTGTCGGAAGATAAAGTCGATTTGTTTTCTATCTATGAGTTTTCGGCCATAATTTTGAAGTTATTAGTTAGAGTTTTGATGCCTTTTGTTTTTCTGTAACTGTTTCTGAATTGTTGACCAGCCATCCATTACAACATTGAACTCAAGAAAGTACACCAACAAGTTTTCTTTGTTCCTTTTCGTTGTGCACATGGTGGCGGCTATTGGGCTAGTTGGTTTTCTTCTGTTCAAGGGAGTTCAAGGTCTGATAAAAGATTCAGGCAGTGTTTCAAGAAAGGAGAAAAGGGTGTTGCGGTACTTTCTACCGCAAGTCGAAGCTGCATCTCTTATGAGCATTACTCTTGCATTTGCCTGGCAAAAGGCATATAGGAAATGGCCTAAGTTTATGGTACATTTCATACTGTGGACCACTTTTGTCATGACATTATCTGCTGGAATCCTACTAATTTGTTTCCAAAAGCCTGCTACTACTGGTGTCGGAGTCTGTCTCATTGGCTTTGCCATTGGGAATAGCTTGTACGCTTGTTGGATCACACCGCGGATAGGATTTTGTAGTAAGGTATTGATCAAGTCGCTCGAACCTGTGTCAAAGTTCCCTGATTTGAATCAACCCACTTACTGGATGCTTGGGATCGGATTCTTGTGGATGTCTCTATGGATTTTAGCAGTGATTGGATCCATGAATTTCTACTTTACTCCATTAGTGATAATTTTATTGGTATTGAGCCTTTGTTGGACAGCCGAAGTAATGCGGAATGTAGCTAATATAACTGTGAGTAGGGTGATTGCTTTATATTATCTGAGAGGAATGCAGTCCAATACTCAGTTTTGTTTCCAGAGAGCCTTGAGTAAAAGTCTTGGAAGTGCTTGTTTTGGATCTCTGTTTGTGCCTGCAATTGAAGCACTGAGAATCGTTGCACGGGCTTTAAATCTACTTGAGGGAGAGGATGAGTTCATGTTTTCTTGTGCGCATTGCTGTCTCCATGTCATGCAGTCCATCTTCCGATATGGCAATGGCTGGGCCTTTGTTCAGGTACCTTCACTTAAGTCATTAGCTATATCTTTTTGAATCAATTCTCTCCAACATTTGCATATCATGCGCAAAGCAATAAAAAAAGTCCACCATTGGTCCATAGCTTCTTTCCCAATCAGAACGGCTCAATATGTCAATAGAACAAATTGCTTTTTTTGTTTTGTTTTAAAAATCATATATAATAACATGGATAACGAATTATGCTGACAGCTGATATTTTCTTCCGCTTGTTTGTGTCAATGAGATTATCTGTAAGTGAGTAGTTGCCAAAAGGTCCTACCTGCTATAAAATAGTTCATTTTCTGACTGATTAAACGGACCAAATTAGATGAAAGTTCTGTCTGAAGTGTGTAATCTATTTATTAGCGCTAAAGTTTCAATCATTCTTAAATATCCTGAGTGGTCATGAAGTTTTCAGAATAATTCAGAGCTATTATCATATAATTTCATATTCGTTAGCAAGTAATTTTTTTCTGAATTCCTATCTATGACAATTTTTATGTATATCTGGGAATTCTAATTCAACTTGATGTTTTGTTAAGTGAATAATATCTTGTCAACTAACTTCTGATTAGTATTTCTTTTTCTCAATTAATTATCATGCAGTCACCATCCAATACCTCTAATTTTATATGAAGTGATCCATATGTTATCAATGGTTAACATTTTTAGTAATGAACTCAAATTAGATATAAATTTAACTTATTGTAAATCAATTACTACCAGATAGCAGCATATGGCAAAGATTTTGTGAGGGCATCACAAGAGACTTGGGAGCTCTTTGAAAGGCAAGAAGGAGTTGTGCACATCGTGGATTCCGACATCACCAGCTCAATTTGCTTCCTGACCGGCGTCTGCAGTGGCTCTATGTGCGTCATAGTTGTGGCTGCTTGGACCGCCAGAGTACACCTAAGTTTCATGGCCACCATTTCCCTGCTTGCATTCTTCATTGGATACCTTATGGTAGGTGGCCCTTATTTGACTAGTATATCTTCATACTTTAACATTCATCTAAACGCATATAAATCATGTGATCAACTTGGCCATTCTTTAATCTTTGCTGTTTGGCTATTCAATATACGTACCTAACTTGTATCAATTCTTATTAACTTGATGTTTTTCAGACCAGAATAGCAATGGCACTACCACATGCCTGTGTAGGTTGTTACTACGTATGCTGGGCAGAGAATCCAGACAACAGATTATTTGACAAAACAATGAAGGATCGTCTTGCCTTGATGAATTCTGGTCGAGATATACTCGCCGCCACACCTCGAGTCCCTCACCGGTTCGCAGCAAGGTAATAGACAGTGACTCTAGCATTAACACCTTGCCTCCCACACTCTTCTGGAGGAGTTGCATAAGACTCCCCACACTCACGCTTCGATGAATCAATTTTTGCATGAACCTTCCTCTTGCAACATTTATGCGAGAGAGTCGTCACGAAAAGTAAGAGAGAAGCTAAGTTGTATATACACCTGAGGCATACAGTCACTATCTTTGGTTACTATCTATGGGACATGAAGAAAAACCAAACGAGCTCCATTGAAACATTGTAAAGCTACAAGAGAGAAATTGAGAGAGAGAGATGGTGATTGCTGATGGAGAAATTTGAAGGAGAGCGCTGAAGCATTATTGAAGGTAGCGGTACTATTGGGAGCTAGGAACGTGGAGAGCCCACTGAGATTCCAATGAACAAGGCCAAAAGCAAGCGTCTTTTGAACGCGTCCTTTGTTTAATCTAATACTTGGGCATATCCCATATGCTTCTAAGACATAGACAACTATTCTTCTGTAGTTATTCATTTTTTGATTCAATGTAATCTCATCTTGTAGATATATCTTCGACTTTGTGATTCAAAGTTTGACCTTTCTTCTAGTCTTTATGGCCAAAAATAGTAATAATCAGGCTTAGACTTAATAGATTAATGCACATTGTTGATCAGTGATCTTGACATAATTAGTGTGTTTCGAATTAGACTGAATCAGAAAGATTAATGGATAAATGCTCCTAAATTTACCACTTCATTCTATTAAAAAAAAAAAAACAAACAAACAAACAAACCACCCATTCTCTTCCATTTCAGTAAAAGATCCACCCTCTCCATTTTGAGGTCTTGAGGATACGTTTATAAGATACTGCAAAAAAAATAGGTTTGCTCATATGAGAGACAACGTTTATGGACCGCGATAAATGTATCTAAACCACATCTATTAAACATACAAACATTAATTATTACAACTTAAAACTATGCATATATTTTTAACCGTCAGATTCATTTGTCCCAAACAATCTTTTAAAACTGTGAAAAAAGATGCAAATCGTAAAGCAATTTCACCCTCCTTAATATTATAAGAAACCGCTTTCCTCAACGGTGCTTTATCCTGAAGACCTAAAGTCTTCCTTTTCAGTAGGTCTCCGGAAACCCAATAAGTGTAGTGGCAAGCACTGTGAGTGTGAGATAGAGATATCACAAATTTTGTTCGACTTTTATATCCGCAATTGATTCTTAGTTGAGAAAGCAGCCCTCTGCCCATTTGTATATGGTATCTCTCATAATGCAAACCCACCGCTTAGGGATGTTTAGTAGTTATATCAATCAACTAAATCAAACTAAAGTCTTATTATTTTGTTATTCACATCTCATTTATAATAAGAATCAATCATGAAACATAATCAAATGAGTAGTTTGTAAGTAACTTCAGTCGCTCCACTGTCTAGGTTCTCTAGACACAACTAGTAAACAAGGGCTGTCGAGGAGCCCTAACGAATTCACCACTTAATCAGCCGTCAAACTCATCTCTTCTAGCGCGCGCCTTTAGACTGCACTAAAAACCTTGATCTCTCGAATGTCAAGATCCGTCGCTCAACTCTGAGCCTTGTCTAAAAAAACACTCTTAATCGCTGTAACCAACCGCTGCGACTGAACTCCTTGACACGTCATGACCACGTCGCTTCAGAAACCTTAGTGAAGTTTCTCCATTCAATAAAATTAAAGAAGCTCCTCCATGCCTATAAAATCATATAAATCTCAAGTCTACATAGTATAATATATCAACAAGTATATGATGAGATTTGGTCTATAACTTGTGCACGTAACAAACAACCAAGGCTGTTTGTTTGTCTGTTTGTTAATTTGTAGGGCACGTTCAATCTTATACCTTTCAATTCCACAAGCACAAAATTCTTAGATTAACTCGAAACACAAACCCTCGTTTCATAAATTTATAAGACACTTCACACAATGTTTTGTAATTTAGCCTGACATATATGCAATTAAAAATAAAAAAAACATATTTCGGAAAAAAAATCGAGTTTTTTAACTTATCTTTGTGAGCTGTTACGTAGTTTTTCATGTATAATATCTCATGCCAAAGCAAAGCATGCCTGTGTTTTTAATTTTCTCCAATTGTTAATCGCAACAAGTGTGTAGGTTTGGTATATATATACATGCCATCTCTACGTCCAAAATTGTCAAGGAGAAGTTGCTAGAACATGACAAGTCACCAACTTAGGCATTATGCAAAGTCTTCAATCATAATGATTAATGACAGCTATAGATACGATATGGTATTATACCGTCGATATAGCACTATACGATTTGGTGTAGCACAACATGGGATGTTCGATGAATCTCTCTCTCTCTCTCTAGTTCGTGAAAATCTGCTATCGGTTTCTAGGATCACAGTCTGCTAACAACATTGATCAGGTGGAAAGATCTGTGACTTAGTTTCATGATCTTTCCTAGCATTGCTGGGAGAATAAAGTGCCCCTCAAGGGAATGAGAGGAATACGCGCGAGCAAGGAGCTTGTTACATAAAACTGATTAACCCATCAGTTAGTTTTGAAAAGGACTAAAATTACCTCTCATATATTGTTGAATATAGATAATGTTTATTTAATTCTTAGGGGTATAAAAGTAAGAAAAATTTAAAATTCAACAACATAAACAGTAAATTAGTTTGACTGATAAGATGACTATAAGTTGAGAGACGTCAACTAACCCAATAACAATCCAACATGGTTGAGAATGGAAGTAGGAAAGGATTTTACAACTAACCTAAAAACAAAAACACCAAAAAAATGGTTAGTTAGTTCGGTAAGTTGAATTGGTTACGTTGAACAAGACTGAAACTAATACGCTCATATTTAATCGACCAAAATTTTCCACAAAACCACAAAGCAAATTGAGCAAGAAGACTCTGAAAGCTTGTTACAAACCCCTAAAGTGAAGATTTTCTGTTCTTTGGAGCATTATTTATCCCTCGTTTTCTCTTCTTTGTGAATGTACCGATAGGGAACCACAAAGAAAGCAGAAAACTCATTGAACTTGAGGAGTTTAGGGATTTAATTGGGAACGAATAAAGCTCGAGCTTACAAAATGGCTCAAGCATACAATATCACGTATAGATCCAAAACCTCTTTCAATGTGTGTTACAACAAATCACGAACGCATGCGACCGGGCTATGGAATGCTGAAAACGCCTGGGTTGCATCTCTCCCACTGCTCATCATCCAACTCCTCTCCATCTTGTTGCTCAGTCACATTCTTGCCTACCTCCTCAAACCCTTGCGCCAACCTCGCATTGTTGCTAATATTCTGGTGAGTACCAGTAATGCTTATTTGCTTTTCATTTCGGTACGTACAATGCTGCATGCGATTGATTATAATAGAGCATGGATTCGTTATCTGTGTGCAGGCTGGAGTTCTGTTAGGTCCATCTGTGTTTTCGATCCCGAAGATTGTGGGAGTGACCATAACTCCTTTTGATAGCATAATCACCTTAGAGACTATGGCAAACTTGGGGCTTGTGTACCATGTTTTCATGATCGGGTTAGACTTCGAAATCAGACCAGTAGTACGTGCAGGGACAAAGGCTATCAGCATTGCCGTCGCCGGAGTAGCCTTTGCCATCCCCGCCGGGTGGCTCTTGCATACCTATGTCCTCTTCAGAGACTTCGAAACTGTGAAAGACAAAAGCAATTTGAAAAACGTAGCCTATGGCCCCATCTTCTGGGGAATTATCCTCGCCGGCACCAACTTCGCTGATCTCACCCAAATTCTTGCCGACTTCAAGCTTCTCCACTCGGAGGTGGGAAGACTAGCCTTATCCGGTGCCATTATCTCTGACGTGTCATCTTGGTTTCTTTTTCTTGTGGTGATGGCTATACTCGGCGATGGTAAATTGTACACGGTGTTGTTAACCTTTGGCTTCATTGCATTCTGTGTCTTCATACTTAGGCCAGCTCTGGCCAGGGCAATGTGTTACACCACGAAAGATGACAGCTATAGTGATGCCCAAATATGTTGTATTCTGTTTGGGATTGTATTGTGCGGATTGATAACCGATGCCTGCGGTGGACATTCCATCGTCGGACCTTTCATGTTGGGAGCAATTATGCCTAAGGGGATGCACTTCAAACAAATGTTCAAAGATCGTGTTGGAAAGTTTGTGAAAAGCCTTTTCATGCCCCTCTTTTACTTGGTCATCGGGGTGAGATTCAATTCCTTCTGGCTTTTTGGTGATTTCAATCAGCAGCTGAAAACTGAATCAAACGTGGCTCAGCTTGTTGGGGTGATCATCCTGGCTTTCGGAGCGAAGAGTGTCGGCACTTTCATCGCTGCTTTGTTCAACAAAATGACAATTCGAGATAGTTTAGTTCTGGGAATCCTCATGAACACTAAAGGCTTATTGGCACTCATTATACTCAGCTCCTCTCTTGACCTAAAGGCTTTGGACAACCAAACATATGGAGTAATGTTGGTTGCAGTTTGGGCAATGACGGTTCCGGTCGGACCTTTCCTAGCCCTCTTCTGCAAGTCCACCAAGAGTTCTACACTAAATCAACATAGAAGCATACAAGGTGTAGGAGCTGAAACAGAGCTTCGAATCCTTGCATGCACCCACACTGCGAGCAATGCATCCGGCATCATAAGCCTCATCGAGGCCTCCAATCCGTCCAGCAAATCCCCAATTCATGTCTTAGCTGTCAAACTGGTCGAACTTACTGACCATAACGCTGCCATGCTAATCGTACATGATGCTTGCCACAAAACCGGAGCAGATGGCAACAAGCTACAGTCTGACTTCAGCTGCAATGCATTTGAGAACTATGCAAGGAAAAGAGAGAATGTCTCTGTCCAGTCACTCACTGCTGTGTCTGCCTACTCTACTATGCACGAGGATATATGCAACATGGCTAACGAGAAGGATGTCAACCTCATAATCATCCCGTTCCGAATGCAAACTACCATCGATGGAGTCCCAGATGATCGTTATGATCCTCTTCTTGCAGAAATCAGTAAGAAGGTGACGGAAAATGCAAAGTGCTCTGCAGGTCTTTTTGTTGATTCTGGACTTGTCACATCCAGAATTACAGACTTCCAAAATGCTTCTATGGAGTCCCACAAATACGCCATGTTTTTCATTGGAGGGCCAGATGATCGAGAGGCACTAGCGTACGCATGGAGGATGGCAGGGCATCCTAAGGTAAACTTAACAGTTATACGGTTCACTCCAAGTAAAGAGGCATGGGAGGAGAGCAGTCATAGCGGTAAGGAACACACGGCATATGAAAACATTAGGCAGCAGAAACAACTTGACGACGCATGCATAGATGAGTTCAAACTGAAGTCCATGAATGAACCGTCTATAGTTCTGTGTGAGAAGCTGGCCAATAATCTGGAAGAAATTATCAATATAGTAAGCACCATGGAAGGTCAATATCAGCTGTACATAGTGGGAAGAGGTCATGATGGTTGCTCTCCAATAACACTACCATCGTTCGAATCCATCAGGACCAATAAGCTTGGAACTTTGGGGGAGACGTTGGCATCTTCGAGCTTACTGGGAAGTACATCCCTTCTTATAATGCAGTAGGGTGCTTCCATAGATGAACTAGATGAAGAAAAAATGGGATGTAGCGGAACATTCTGGGGATATAACTAGGCAAAACCAAGACACCAAAGATTCCTTGTTTAAAACTAGGATGTAGCAGACTAAACTAGGTGTATATATGTACCAGATAAGATATTAGAAATTCAGGGGTTGAAGAATACAGTTCTTGTATCACAAACAACATTTCAATCTAAACTCTCAGTGCTCAAACCAATCTACACCTGATTAGCCAATGACACAACTAAGACTAATTCGTAAATTTACTACCCAAATGGCCAAATGTTAGGAGGAAACAGTGTGAACGTCAAACTAATAATAATAATAATAATATAGAAGCAATAACCTTATCGATCAATGATTTATTTCACAAGAAATGGTCTTGCTATGTAATGCCCATCAAAATAAGTTCCCTACATGTAGAAAAAGATGAAGAGAAAAAGAAAACTCTTGTATTGAAAACATTTAGGTTACAACCAAGTATATATATACAAGCCTAACCATACCTAGCCATACCAGCCAGACTCATGAATCATGACTACTGACTTCCTTACACAGTAAGGTGGATGACTTACTGTGTAAGGTATGGTGCAGTCAACATGCTACACCATACTTTACTGTAGAGTAGGTAGGGTGATGAGCACTACACCATACTTTCTCTATTGACTATATATTTCTATATATTTCAATACTCTCCCTCAAGCTGGATCAAGGATATTGACTGATCCAAGCTTGGATAATAACTGATGGAATTGAACAGAAGGCAGAGCCTTTGTAAAAACATCAGCAAGTTGATCTTGGCTTCGAGTATATACTGTGGAGATAACCTTGCTTTGAACTTGCTCTCGCACATAGTGACAATCAACTTCAATATGTTTGGTCCTCTCATGGAAGACTGGATTTGAAGCAATGTGCATTGCAGCTTGATTGTCACAAAATAGTAACATAGGATGAGACTGAGAGAATCCTAGATCAGCTAGGAGATATTTTAACCAGATTAACTCGCAAGAAGTTGAGGCCATTGCTCTGCTTCTGCACTTGAGCGAGCAATCACATGTTGTTTTTTGTTTTTCCAAGTGACTAGATTTCCACCAACTAGAGTACAAAATCCAGTTGTAGATTTTCTGTCAAGCTTGTTCCCAGCCCAATCTGCATCAGTAAATCCTACAATGTTGTTGTGACAATTCTTCCTCATGAGAATACCTCTGCCTACAGATCCCTTGAGATATCTCAACACTCTTTTAACAATGAGCATATGAGATTTAGTAGGAGCATGCATGAATTGGCTAATGATACTCACTGCAAAAGTGATATCAGGCCTAGTAATGGTGAGGTATATGAGTTTCCCAACCAATCTTTGGTACTCATGGATGTTTGGGAGAGATTCACCTGCTGCATTCATTTGGAACTTGCAATCTAGAGGAGTGGCACAAGATTTACTTTCAGACATATCTACTTCTTGAAGTAGATCCAGAAGATACTTTCTTTGGTTTAAGAACAAACCCTTCGTGGAAGTGGCCATTTCAATGCCAAGAAAGTATTTCAACCTTCCAAGATCTTTGATGGCAAAAGTCTGATGTAAAGACTGCTTGAGAAGATTAATTTCTTCCAAATTCTCACCAGTAATGATGAGATCATCAACATAGATAAGAACACAAAGTTTACTTGCAGATCCTTTCTTGACAAATAAGGATGAGTCTGCATTGCTTCTTTTGAATCCAGAGGTTTCCAACACAGAGCTGAGTTTTGAATACCAAGCTCGAGGTGATTGTTTTAAGCCATAGATAGCCTTATGGAGCTTACAGACCTTGTTAGGAGTGCCTTCTTGTGGATGACCAGGAGGGAGCTGCATATAAACTTCTTCTTCTAATTCTCCATGTAAAAAAGCATTTTTCACATCCATTTGAAACATAGGCCACTCATGGTTCACTGCTATTGACAACAACACCATCACAGTATTCATCTTTGCCACGGGAGCAAATGTCTCCCTGTAATCCACTCCATAAGTTTGAGTAAAACCCCTTGCCACTAACCGAGCTTTATGTCTCTCAATTGAGCCATCAGATTGGAATTTGGTTTTGAAGATCCACTTACTCCCTACAACTTTCTTCTCAGCGGGAAGTGACACCACACTCCTAAGTTTTGTTTCTATCCAATGCTTGTAACTCTTCCTGCATAGCCTTTTTCCAGGTTGGTTGAAGATTTGCTTCTTGAAAAGTTCTTGGTTCACTTTCACTTGAAATGTTTAAGAGAAAGGCAGCATGAGATTTTGACACTTCGTCGTAAGAAAGAAACTTTTTGATTGGATACCTTGCAGCAAAAGTCTTGTAATTGTCCCACTTTGATGGAGGTTTCCTAATTCGAGTAGGATACCTCCTTTGAGGTTGAACCTCAACAACCTCTTCTTCAATCTCTTCTTCAACATCTTCTTGTGTTGCTTCAGCAGGCAACACCACTTCATGTTGTTCTACACACACATCATCATTTTGAGAATCTAATGTAGGTGGAGAATCTGGTATAACTGTAGGAGTAGGAGTAGGTGTCTTTTCTAAAGGAGTAGAGGAAGGAATAACTGCTGCATCATTCATGGTAAGAGTTGGGAGAGGCAATGAAATAAAATCACTGAAGAACTCCCCTTGAGTGGAAACTTCTGGTCCGCTAAAGAAGGGAGATGATTCATCAAATCTAACATCTCTAGAAACCACCAGCTTTCTGGTTTTTGGATTATAGCATTTGTAACCCTTTTGAGTTGTGGAGTAACCCAAAAACACACATTTGGCAGCCTTCGCATCCAATTTGTCTCTATGTATTACTTAGATGTGAACATAACAAACACATCCAAAAATTCTGAGATGAGACAACTCACTTTTCCTCCCTTTCATAATTTCGAAAGGAGACTTCATATGCAAAAATCTGCTAGGAAGTCGATTGATAAGATGTGTGGCAGTAAAGATGCCTTGAGACCAAAACTTCTTGGGAACATTCATTTGAAACAGCAAGGCTCTAGTTTTGTTCAACAAATCCCTATTTTTCCTTTCAGCAATGCCATTTTGCTGTGAAGTTCCAACACAACTTGTCTGATGTATAATGCCATGATTGCTCATATATTGTATCATATTTTTAGACATATACTCAGTGCCATTGTCTGTTCTTAAAATATGAATTTTTGAAGAAAAAATGTTCATGACAAGATTATGAAAGTCTTGGAAGACCATTGTCTGTTCTTAAAATATGAATTTTTGAAGAAAAAATGTTCATGACAAGATTATGGAAGTCTTGGAAGACGTTTAAGAGATCATTTTTGAATTTTAACAGATAAACCCAAGTAACTCTAGAATAATCATCAACAAAGGTAGCAAAATACTTATAACCATCCCATGAATCAAGGGGGGTTGGACCCCAAATATCTGAATGAACAATTTGAAACATTTTACTGGCTATAGAAAGAGATACATCAAAAGGAAGTTTAGCAAATTTTGCTAATTGACAAATCTCACAAATAAGAGAACTTTTACAGAAACTAGGAAACAAGGTAGAGAAAATAGTTTCTGAAGGATGTGCAAGACGCTGATGCCACAACTTGTGCTCTTGATCTTGGTTTAGGCTGGTTTGGAAAACTCTTGGAACATTAAGGCTTTTGGATAGGTAATATAGCCCATTTAGGTAAAAACCTTCACCAATCACCTTCGAAGTTGCTAGGTCCTAGAAAACGACTTTGTGAGGATAGAAAATAGCTATGCACTTGACAGAATTTGTAATTCTTCCCACAAACAATAATTGAAAAGGAAACGAAGGAACATATAGGGCTGTGGATTCAATGTCTTTTGACAACAGATTGATTTTCCCTTTTCCTAACACAGCTACTCCCTTCCCATTAGCAACTGACACAGTAGAAGGTTTTGAAAATTTTTCAAATTCATGAAGATTTGAATTTTTATTTGTCATGTGATCAGTGGCACCTGAGTCTATAATCCAAAAATCATGCATAGTATTGACATTAAGAGCAGTAGAGAACGCATTAAGGATACCTGGAATCTCATCCTGAGATAGTCCATCAATTTCAGCTAAAAAACCAGCAAACTTTCCTAGGAGTGCAGCTTTGTTCCCCTCCTCATTACTTTCATTTCCAACCTTCTTCAGTTGAAGGTAAGCTGCAAACTCATTTATCAATGCAGTAGGATTTGTGGTGAAATCCACTAATCCGTCATTAGCAGCTGCATGGTTGGCCTTGAAAGTGTGGCTAGGTGTTGGCTTTTTCTGGAAACTCTTAGCTTCCCTTGAGAACCTTTGCTCCTTATTAAACTTTGGCTTTAGCTCGGGATGCAGAATCCAGCAAGTGTCCTTCAGATGCCCTTGATGTTCACAGTAAGTACACCATAGATCAGGCCTCTTCCCTTTATACACCCTGTGCTCAGTACTTCTGGAGTTTGAAGCAAAAACTTTTGATTCTGAAGCAGTGGCTTTGGTATCTGCATTCATGACCTTCCTTCTCACTTCCTCCCTTTGAATGGTAGAGCATATGCTAGTTAGGGTTGGTAGCTCAAAACTCATGAGAATATGACTTCTTAAGTCTTCATATTCTGGTCCCAAGCTGGCTAGCAATTGGAAGATTTTTATCTTCTTCTGCTCTTTGTCGCAGCTCCTTGGCGACAGTAGTGTGAGGTCTGTAGATGTTGAGCTCGT
Organism: Fragaria vesca subsp. vesca; assembly: GCF_000184155.1. NCBI lineage: Eukaryota > Viridiplantae > Streptophyta > Magnoliopsida > Rosales > Rosaceae > Fragaria > Fragaria vesca. The sequence continues at coordinate 14,345,144 of NC_020496.1, forward strand.
TCCACTTGCTTTTCAACCTTCCAAGGTGCTGGATGAAGGAGTTACCTTCTTGCTGAAGGTTGGAAATGTCTTTTTGGAGTTGGAAAACTCGAGCAGCATTGTTTTGATTTCCATACATCTCTTCTACAGCCTTCCAAAGATCCAGGGCTGATTCCGAGAAACTGAAAATATCAGATAGCAGGTTCCATGGAGTTGAGAAGCCAAGACATAACGAGCAGATCTTTGGCAAGCCAAACCTCATATGTGGGAGTGAGTTGCTCAGGAGGTTGAACACTTCCATTGATGTGTCCAAGCTTTGACTTCCCTCCAAGTGCAAGAGATATAGCTCTTGACCAAGAGAAATAGTTGTACTCATTGAGTAAGACAGATGTGAGACGAAGATTGGGATTACCTTTAGCCTCAGTTGAGACAATTGTAGAAACAGATGAAGAAATAGAAGAATCTTGTTCCTCTGTCATTCTTGCTTGGAAAGAACCACAACAATAACAAGATCACTAGAAAACAGTAAGAGATGGAAAAATAGAAGAAATAACTCTATCGTTCTTGCTCTGATACCATGTAGAAAAAGATGAAGAGAAAAAGAAAACTTTTGTATTGAAAACATTTAGGTTACAACCAAGTATATATATACAAGCCTAGCCATACCTAGCCATACCAGCCATACTCATGAGTCATGACTACTGACTTCCTTACACAGTAAGGTGGATGACTTACTGTGTAAGGTATGGTGCAGTCAACATGCTACACCATACTTTACTGTAGAGTAGGTAGGGTGATGAGCACTACACCATACTTTCTCTATTGACTATATATTTCTATATATTTCAATACTACACATAACCCTTGCATATATTTGACTTGACTGCCCACAACACAGAAAAATTAACCTAGTGCATACGAAAATAAAATGAAATCAATGCACGTTACTTGATTCTAACTGTGTTGTTACCACTATGTACATTGAGACAGCTAAAATAGTTTCCACATCCCCCATCCTGGATGCAATGTCATCAATCGCTGCCATGGATAGGTTTGGATCAAAGAAAGGGCCTGAAACATGGTGTAGATGGGCAAAGAAAGAATTCAGATCTGAGAGAGGTGTAGGGAAGAAACACTGGAAAAGGGAAGTTTCAATTGTGGCTTGGGAAACTGTCTCAAGATGCCTCACACTTTCTTGGTTTAGAGTTTGTTATGTTTCTTTTTTTTTTTTTTTTCTTTTTTCAAATTGGCCATCCCTCTCAAACTGCATTCAGTGCATTGAATTTAAATTCCCAAAGTTGAGAAAAAGAAGACAACTACACTAATGTCAACTTTTATCATTCTCCAGCTTTCTATTTAAATGTAACGACAGTTACGCACACCAGACCAGAGTAAACACCGAGCACTCTTTTCACAAAACCTTAATTATTTGGCGTACTCCAATGCATGAGTGCCAAGTTATAATGGGCTTATTCAACTTAAGGAATCTAGTTAATACTGAAAATGAATGAGCAACCAGACCCTAAAAGCAGTGGAATACCAGCTCAGCATAGAGAGAGGTTTTATTTGCCAGAGGCAAAAATTCACACTTCCTACAATGATTTTCAAGAGCAACGCAATTTTTATTCTTTATAAATGCTTTTGATTCGCTATAGAGAGCACTAAGCAAGCCAAGATCTTTGAATAGGATTACTACCTAGCAAGCTATGTATCCAACAAATTAACTACTGAAACGAAAGACAGATCTCAATTGTTCTATGGCAACTCACTTGGCAAAAGAAAAAAAAATTAAGGGAAAGAAACTAGTAACATTTTCGAATGGAAGCTATTCATTCCCTGTACTTCAGAGATGATGACATTATTTAACTTCAGACACAATCACCTTATACAACACATCCCTTTAAAGTTACCACAGTTGGTCATTATAAGTGCATATAGCAAGTAAACCATCTCTTGTACGACAAGATATGCGCTTTCATAAATGATCCTAATTGAAACATATGAACAGAAAATATGAAAGTTTCAAATGAAGCTAGCAATCACGTTTGGGCATAATGGTACCTCCTGCCCTTTAACAACAGAGCTGGGGCTGGAGATCCTGATATCAATCAGCCAGCAGAGCAATCTAGTCATATTTCCTACTATATTTCAGTATTACTCTGTATTTCTGATTCTTAAGAATCAGTCGAGATAATAGAGCTAGGTAGAACCATGTTCATATATCTTATGAGCATGTGGTAAAGGGCACACACTGCCAATCAGAAAACACACAAAATACAAACGATAAATGCACAATCAATGCAACGCGATTCCATGTCATATTCACAATGCAATACTACCAAAGAGAATAAAATCACTTGCAGAGAGCGGAAAAAACATGGAGTTGATAATTAACCGTAAATTAATAGAAAACCACACAACATAGCACACAAGTCAGAGCAGGTATTTAAACATCAAGCTGAATAGAAATATCATAAAACTAAGTTCCAAATACTCGAACGGCATACATTTTCACCAGATACAAACCAAAACAGTCGAGACATACCAGTATCAAAACCACAGTGCAAAGTAAAACAATACATTCTTCTGACATAGCTCAATTTTTACCTCTATCACTTGGCACTCCCTGCCTTGGATTTGGTCTCGGCCGGCTTGGCCTCAGCGGAGCAACACCCGCCCTCGTGGTGGTGGTGGTGGTGGTGGTGATGGCCATGGTGCGAATGAGCATGCACTTTCTTCCCCTTGAGCTCCTTCCTCATGTCATAAGCATCTTCTCCGTCGGCATAGTACTTGGCTTCAATGTCATGAATCTTATACCCCAAAGTCTCGGTGTACAGATTGAAGGCGGCGCGGTTGCTCTTCCTGACGTGGAGGGAGACGTACTCGGCGGCGAAGACCTGCTCCATGGCGTTCTGGGCGGCGCTCATGAGCTTGGTGGCGAGGCCCAATTTGCGGTGGGTGCGGAGGACGGCGAGGGAGGTGATGTGGCCGTGGCACTCGTTGCTCTCTTCCTCCATCTTGGCCAGGACGTAGCCGACGATGCGGCCGTTGTAGTCTTCGGCGACGTAGAGCAACTGCGGCCATGAGAGGATGTGGTAGAGGTAGTACTTCATCTGGTAGTTCTCCGGGAGGCAGAAGAGGTTGCAGGCTTGCATCGCCAGCAGATCGTCCATTGTGGCCTTGCGTATGCACACCATTTCTGCAAGCTGGATTTCTAGGGTTAGGGTTTTCGAGATTGATTTGATTTTGGATTTGGGGACGAAGAAGCGCTTTGGGAGGTTGAGGATTTTTGATGAGATTTTGGTTCTTTCTCTGCTCTGCTTGGGCTAAATAATGGGCCACCTCCACTTTCTTTTTTCTTTCGTTCAAGGCCCAATAAAAAATAAGGACACATGTTTCTTTGTCCGACTGATTAGTAAAGAAAATTATGCGGCACATCAAGTAGACAAGTTTGACTTGATCTCAAATTAGTATATCGACGTGGAGAATTAATCTACTTGATGTATCGGTAACTTCTGTTGCACCGAAATGCCATTTCACTCGCATTTCAAAAACGTTTTTGAAACGAAACGCTCTAAAACACAATCAAAACGCGTTTCCACAAAAGCATTATTCCGAAACACTACCGAAATGCGTTTCGCCTTTAATAGAAACGTTTTATGTAATTGTCCCCGAAACGCGGGGGCAAATTTAACCAAACATTTATTTGGGTTTGGGTTTGGGTTTGGATTTGGATTGACTATTATGTGATGAAAATCTTTATTATTTATATTGTAATTTGATTATGCATACTTGTTTGGATTTGAATTGATGTTTTTTTATTAAGAAACTATTTTGTTGATGTTATTTTTTTATTATATTTATTATAATAAATATTAAATTTATTTTAATTTTGACGTTTCCTTCACGTTTCGTATCAGACTATATTTTGATTTTGATGTTTCCGCGTATCAAATCGTATCGGAAACCGAAACTCGTTTCCATTTCCGTGCAACATAGATCGGTACATTGATGTACTGTAGATGAACATCTAGTACTAAATAATGACATATCTTTAGTACTATAAAGTCACGCGTTCAAAAATTTACCAAATTATGTTTTGCCTAATTAAACTATTCTTCATGAGCCAACAAACATAAGTAAAAACAAAAGGTTGTTATAGTAAAAAACAAAATCAAAGACAAAACAAATTAGATAAAGAGATAAACATAACAAAAATTGTATAATTCGCTTATATGGTAAATCAAATTAACCACTCATACGTATTGTTAGGTGATCGTGTTCCAGTGCAAATGCATGGGTAAAAGACTAGTAAGGTGATAAAACAATGAGTCTTGATTGGATGCTAGGATCTTCAGTCTCTTTAAAATACAACCGGAAAGGTATAACAAAAAGATGTTTATTGCTTTGTTCATTTTTTAATCAAGCGACCGGTGTCAATCTATTAGTAAGGTAGAGAGAGACAAACGATACACAATAGTTCATTCTATGAAGAACTCGTTAATATCAAACTACCCCAAAGCACCTTAGAAACTAAAATTCTAAGCTGAGCATCCTTGAATCGAAATTTAGTAGAATTCTAAGTAAAGCAGCCTTTAAATCAGAGGGTGTCAATCTAGTAGCAATATTCTTTCTTGAATCTTTTTCCAAACATATCTGATTCTTAAATTCAGGCAGGGCAGAGCCAAAACAAGGGTTGGTAGGGTTTAAGCCCAACCAAGTTTTTTGGAGTTAAAAAAAATCCTAGGTATATTATGTTTTCTTTTTTTGATATATGTATTTTTTTCAGTCAAGCCCACCCAACTTCCCAACTAGCTGTGCATCTCCTCTCTTTTTTATACGTGATTACGTCTTTATTCTTCAGTTCCTTAGTTCCTCAGTTCATCAATTGCTATTTCTTCTAGTTTTCTCCTTCTTAAATCTAAAAAAATCCAAACTTTTAGGGAAAATTTTGTTGAGTTTTCAAATTTGTCTTTGATTTTTAGAAATTTCTTATACTTTCATTGGCGCCTACTTTTTTTTGAGGATTTATTAATGTCTACTTGAGTTCCTACATTTTACATGGTTGTATTTGAATTTTTTTTTTCCCCATATTCAGATCCTAGATCCGCCACTAGATTCAGATGTACATACAAGTGTATAACTTGTAGTTTCACTAGTTTGTTGAAACGAAGGGCATGAATTGCTATTTCGATAGCTGACCAAAGTTTTTATCAAAAAAAAAAGATAGCTGACCAAAGTTGGTGAGGTTGACAAGTTTAGGCCCATATGACAAAATATTTTGTTGCAAGTAACTCATGTTCGTATCAGATAAGAGAGTTTCCGGTGAGGCATTAAAGCTCACAGCTTTTTAATTGGAGTGCACAGAAAACTAAATGGAAGAGCAAGCTAGCTTGCACCAGAATGGGCAAACCATATCTGATTTCAGGAAGGACGATTGCGTCGGAGCTCAAAAGGCCATTATGAAGCCCCAAGATACCAGACTGGTTAATTTCAAATTGAACACAAACGACACCCATTTCACTTTGGAGTCGATGCTTTGCTCATCTACTATGTCATATACTCGTATATACACTCTTATGGGTTCAAGGCATTCATACTTTCAGAGTTTACATTTAAGAGACTTCTGCATTTCTTGTTCTTCTCATGGTTAGTATTTCCTTCTCTTTCTTAAGGATTACTACGTCTTATTTGGTCTCCATTATAGGGGTTTTCATTTTGTTTTTCCAAGTTTATACCTTTTTATCTGTGACTGAAGGAGTAGCAACTGGCATAAGTATCAAAATCACATGTCAAAATGAAGCATGTATTTGCACAATTGCACTCACAAAAGATATCCGAGTTTCATCGTGTCTACTTTTTACTTTTACTAACCAAAAGCTAAAAATTCTGAATTAGGTTGTTTTATCTGTCTAACATTGATGAGAAGTTAGTATGTGATACAGAGAACGTACATTTTGAAATTGCTGGAAAAATCATATTCATCTCTTGAAAAGTAGCATTTTCTCTCCTCAAAATCATATTGATTTCTTGGAAAGTAGCATCGTCTATTCTTATCTGCATCAATACCATTCCTTTACAATCAATTAGCTGAAATATTTGATTAAAAACCAAGAAATCTACAGATTTACTTTGGAAAATCACCTAAAATTATTTTGGATCCGAAAAGAGCTTTGGAGGAGTCCCAAACCAACTAGGAATGTACCCCGCCTGTCCTCGCAAGGCCAAGTTTACTCAGTGGAGATATTGAGGGTAGAGATATATATCTTCTTCCAAAATCCAAACATGTCTCATTCCTAGTTTCAGCCTTTCAGGTATACAGTGTTTCTACAATTCATCAAAGATGGATCGATGTAGACAAGTTTGTAGTTTGTTGAAATGAATCGCTCACCGTGAGGTTGACAACTCTTTAAATTAGGAACCATCTGGTGAAGGTAATGAAGTTTTTGAAGACCAAGGCCCAAATTAAAGAAAACCAACCTAGCAGAAAAACTAATAGCAACGGCTGTCAGAAAATTAAAGCTCACTGATTTTTCCAGTCTGCACAAAATCAAAACTAATCAACAAGGCAGAGCAACTTTGCACAAGAAGAGGCAAGCATTATAGAAAGGCCAACTGCATATAAAGTTCACAGGCCACAAAAACAGCAACCAAGCTCAGTAGTCAGACTGGTTTGAAATTAAATGCAAATGACATAGATTTATTGCTCAGCTGGGTTTCTTCTCTGTGTATATCCTTTTGGACATTACTCAAAGCATTTATGTTTGGAGTCAATGCAAACTGTGTAACATGTCCTTATGCTCACTTCATTCAGATTTATTATCTTTCAGGCTATTTCTTTTACTCTTTCTTTTTCTTGGTCTATATATTTATCATGGGGATTCAAGGCAGTCTCACATTTACTTCTGCTGCTGCCTCAGGTTCAAACCTACTTTATTTTCTCCTTCTTTCTTCTTCCTCTTCTTCTTTAAATCTCTTTGGCACTAGTAGAAACTGATTAAAGGTGTTCTAGGTTTAATTTTCAGAGTTTACACTTGAGAGAGTTCTGCATTTCCTGTTCTTCTTTTAGTCATCAAGGTCAGTCTTTTCTCTTCTTTCTTTAGTTTATTATATATACCTCCTTTTCCTTGTTTTTTTTTTTTTTTCTTTCTTCTAGGGGTTGTATTTTTCTAGTCCAATTCGCTTCTGTTTTGGGCCAGAGTTATAACTTAATTTCCAGCAAAAGCTGAGCCTCAAGTGTTGAGCCTAACTTCAAAACTGAAAAAACGCTTTGGAAAATATTTGTATAAGTACTACAGCATAAGAGGAAGGTATATAACTATATAATGGCACTCAGAATGTTTCCCTTGAGGTTCATTTGATATTATTTTACCCTTTAGTCTCCAAGCATATGAAGGCAGCCACTGCCTTTAAAACTATTTAACCTCTGTTCATCTTTGAGGTTCATCGTATCTATTTTGTAGCTGTATGTACCCAAAGTAGTCGGATTAGTATATAAAGCAACTGCTTCCAAAAAACTGATCTGTGACTCGATTTCTGAGCTTATTATCTAAATTGAAATTAGCTGCAGGTAACATCTTCAAATGGCTAGTTCAGTACCAGCACCAGCCTTTTTCACGGTCCTTGTTGGTGGTTTTTCTGAGAAAATGGTAACGTCTTGACCTCCTTTTTCAGTTTTCAAGATATTTCCCAATATTCATGAGTGTACAGTTCACCTCAATTTTACTTTAGCGTATTAGATATTCACGAATCCATTTATTTCTAGTGTATTCCATATCAGGTGTATGATTTTCATCAAATTCTAATATTAATGTGTGATACTAAATCATTAGACCATCTCTATCTTTCTAAAATAGCAAGTAGCAAATGTCTGAGTTAAAGCAGTGTTGTATTTTCAACAACATTTTGATTGAATATGGAATAGTAGTGACATAAAGATCAGAAAAAAGAAGCATTTCTAACATGATATCACCTCCTTTTTCTCAATGAGTCAATGATCAGTAGTAAAATTATCTAAAAAGCTTTCAAAGACATGGCCTGAAGTATTTCAGGAGTGTTCAGTTATGTTCCATGCCTTATTTGCCTGTGTTGTAATACAAATGAAGTGCTGGTAATGGTTAAACACTTGAACATTAATTTTTTCTGATAAGCAAATTTATTTTGTAGAAAATACCAAGAGCTTTTGTCAACCACTTCAATGGACCAGCACTCTGCCAACTTGAAGGCCCTAATGGAAATTGCTGGGATGTAAAATTGGAAGAGAAAAATAATGATTTTTTCTTCCACAAAGGCTGGAAGAAATTTGTGAAGGATAATTTTTTGGATGAAGGAGACTTTCTGGTTTTCAATTATGATGGCAATTCGTGTTTCAAAGTGACAATCTATGATGAAAGTGCATGTGAAATGGACATAGAAGCTGCCAAGACAAAGAGAAGTGGCGGTGCTCAAAGGAGTAAGTAGTTTGCTTTACTTCTCTACAAGACCAGACAACTAAGTTTATTTTCATCTGTCAAGTAATTTACATTCTTCTGAAATCGTGTTTCAATTTGGGACTGTATAGGGGATGACGTTCCGCCTGGGGAGTCAAGAATCATTGAGTTCAAATCAAAGCATTTTTGCTTCAAGAGAACTATGGAGAGGCACAGATTGTATCAACTGGTGAGTAATAAGTGGTCATACTACCAAGTGAATAAGTTTATTATGTTTCAAAAGTATTTTCCCAGTTATGATTGAAAAATATTTATTCTTGTCTTTTGAATGCAATGCATGAGAATAAGAAATATCGACCATTTGAGTGAAAGATGTCCATGTCAACTGCAAGGTTAATTCGTTTCTTTTGTTTTATGTTCCAACTTGTAGGTCATTCCTATAACAATAGCTAGGGCTAAGCTTGACATGGGCAGGCAGATTTTAGAGCTTCGGGATCCAAAAAACAGACCATGGCCTGTTACAGTGGCTCCCATGGAAGATGGCCGTCTGCTTGTGAACAAAGGCTGGCGTGATTGTTGCAAGGCGAACCAGGTTAAGGTCGGGCACACCATCGTTTTGGAGTTTGTCAAGAAACATGGGAAGCTTCACATCTTCAGAGATGAGGGGTGTGATGTGATACTCTCCGGTCCTCATGTTGTAGATTGAAGCTAGTCGTCCCCCTGCAGGTGCAAGCTGTTTCCAAATCCTGTGTGTTTCGAGTGAAGGGTGATTCTGTGTGTTATTTAAGTAAGGTTTTATTTCATTTCCGAGACAATTCTATATTTGTGATTGTTGTTTAGTATGTTATGTATTGGACTTATTAGGATTTGAATGCAATTAAAAACAGATAATTGACTAGTTCGTATTTGAGTGATTACATTTGCACTGCATTTCTACAAAGTATACAATTGACTAGTGTGTGTGATCATTGTGACTATAAGATAACTCAGGGAAACATATTATCATGATTTGAACCAAGTATGCAACAGTCAAGCTTTTTAACCCTTCTCTTCATCTTAGAAGTACAAACTGTTATAATAAAGCGTATCCGATAGATTGTTTAGGAATTTGAAATATGCACATCTCCATGCTTGGTATACAAAGGGCCAATGATTCCCAGAAAACCTGTGATGTGACCAAATTTGAAACCAGGGAACTTGTTGCTCATGTTGACTGTTCTTATCTGCATCATTGTCATGAAATGGTAGGCACTGATTCGGAAATGGCAAAGTTTTGGGTTCCCCTCAAATGCAGAGGCATTGGAGCTTTGGAGTTGAGTACTAATTGGTTATCTGCTCTTGAAAATCACTGTACGAGGCATTTAAAATTTGCTTACATGGACACAACAGAACATTATTAGCAGCAATGTACAATAGAGTTCATGCTAATTAACACACAACATGTGATCTTCATTATGTCGTCTAATGTGTTGTATGATGCAATCTTTGTAGTAGTGATTAATCACATCCAGGGCAGTCAAATTTTTTTTTGTCAGGATTCTGATGCATTATCCATTTACTGTATTTCTTTTCTTCTTCTTCGATCTTGACATATAATAGGGCAACAACTACTAGCAGACGTTTTGAATAGTTGTTATGAATGAAAAGCGGTGTCAACCTTAGAATTCTGGTTTGATTTCCCTATTCTAATTCTGGTGTACTGTGTCCACCGTGTACTCGAGATGGATTTCCTTACGGATCAGAACGGATGAAAAAGTAGAATAGGGAAATCAAACCAGAATTCATAAAGACACACATCAGAAATCAAACATTTCATAAAGACACGGCACAAAATAATGAAGGCATGGTATTTTTATAAAACATCGTAATTTTTTTTTTTCAAAATGTATGGTTTTACATCGTTGAATCTCTAAAACAGATTGCATATTAAGCATCTAACCAAGAATGCCTGGTGTTTGAAGGGAGGAAAGTGAACAACCCACTAACCCCAGGTGTTGGGCACCAAACTGGTAAAATCATTTTTCTCCCAGTGCTTGAGTTTAAGCTGCAGAATTTTGAGATGCTAACAAAAAGAGTACCCTCTCTCGGTTAGTTGAACTTCCACGTTCTGATGTACTTATTATTGTGTGTGGTGATAACCTTCTTCATCCAGACCGCCAAGCAAGTGATGGGAGGTCGACTGCTTCTAGGAATGCTGTCAATTGAAGCATTTTGTGAAAGCCTCCGTCCTATCATTCTTTGGACAGTTCCACTTCCAACTACGTGTTGATGAGAACTTGAACTTGAACTTGATAATAAGTTGCCTTCCAAAACAAACCTTGAAACTACTTCACCTGTGTTCTGATTCAGTATACGTAGCACACCATCTATTCCACCAACAACCAAGCTTGACGTATCATTTCTCAGGTGTTGCATTGAATATACCACATTTGGACTCACCCGTGTCTCCCACAAACTTCTCCATGTCCTAAATTTTACAATAAAATGGTAAAAAAGACAGTCCACCAACCACAAAATAAACAAATATCATCTGCTACTATTGAAAGAACAAACTAAAGAGTGGAAGTGGAGCCTATTAACACAAAAAGAGTCAACCAACCCTATTAGTCAGTTTCGTGTACTACTTTCAAGTTTCAAGATCTCAAGACCCTAATTAAAAGTTATGAAGTTCTTGACCAATTTTACTCCCAACGGCCTTAAAAAAAAATCAGAAACCTTAAAATGAATGGTTGTGCACTAGACCATCTTTTAGAACTGGAATCGGCACCTCCAATTTTGTGATGTTCTAAACAGATACACACACATGCATCCATGGAATCTAGCCGAAAATCTACGATTCATTCAGAATTCATATAGGATGTACCTAACAGTTTGCCATCACTTCAAAAAGGAGATATGTAAATATTACAAAGCAAAATTACTCAATACTTCAATTCATAGTTTCACTCACCAAACACTTATTCTTTCTTCAGATAAAAAGACAAGTCACTCAACGTATATAGCACGGGTGTGATATCATATACAAAAGCCCATACACAAAATGGAATAGAACCTAACATTCTCTTCTCAGTTAAAGGATAAAAAAAAAAGGCACACCGGACACTGATAAACAATGATACAGTAAATTATAGTATAGACACTAATAATGATATAGACTTTCATCAGAAATTAAAATCTTAATGTACGAAATTGGTTAAGCCATGCAAGTTCACATCATTACGATAGCATTTGAAGTAATATCATACCTAATGTCCCAACAATCTACGTATCCAGAAGTTGATCCAGCGAACAGCAGGTGTGATGAGGGGTTGAAACACAAAGTCCTTATGCCTGTCATGAAAAAATGAAACTCAATTTAAGGTCACTCAGGATAATAACGACCTTACCACTCTGAGAAACAGGGTTTCAAAAACAAACATGTCATAGAATATCTCATGAGTGCCAACAATACAAAACACTGCAAATGACATTTCTCTTTCCCATGCATTCAATAAGGACCAAAAACAAAGGCAAAAAATTATATAAACTAATGGCATACATTAGAGTAAGAAACAATTATGATACAGTACAATCATTGGAGCTAGTTTGACCCCATTTAAACAAGTTGGTTTCCAAAGAGTCTTGGGGAATCCCACAACCCATAAGCCGGGAATGACTCTTTGTAAAAGGTTACATTAAATACATTATAAGCAGGGGATAGCTTATACAAGTAGGCCTTATTGTAAATTCCTGAATTCTTATTTTCTCTATTTTCTCATTTTCTGAAACACTCTTCTTTATTTCTCTCTTTTCTAATTTCTTTCTTTAACTCTACATCACTCGTTGTCCTGCATCACTAAGTCACATGACTTACAGCCTACCACTGAGGACAAAAAGGGCTAGAGAAAAAACTACAGGGTGTAGGCTAAAGAAAAACAATCGATGACAAAAGTTAAAAACTGATGACATAAGTATTGCGAGGCCATTCATTGACAAAAGTATTTATACACAGTATCACTGCATGAGGAGAAGCCAATAACTCAACAGACACTCATTTGTTGACGGAAAACAAAATTACCAAAGGAAGTCGATTGTTGACGCTATATTAAGGGACTAAAAGAGGCAAATATCTTCCATGACTTATATAACACGACAATAATAAGAGGCCTCATAGAGCAGGCATACAATGTAACCTGTGGAATGTGTCGATCTTAATTCTGCAACCCGCTGATCAGATAAAACTCCGTACACACTGATACTGCCAAGAGAAGAACCGCTAAGTATCAATTGATCCTCACTCAAACATAAGCACGTCACTGGACCGGCATGCATTCTGCAATCAAGAACCAAAAGCTATGAGCAGTATAAATGCAAATTACAGCAGCAATCAGGACTTGGCACGAAACACATTCATTGAATTAGTAGTGCCAGACAAACGTTTTCTAATGTATATTTGAATCCCGCATTCCCGCTTGATCAAGAAATTTATGTGTCTGTTGAAACTAAAATTCATACCTCTAACTTATAAGTCAAAAACTACTCTCCTAGGTCATATACAAGAAATTTCTGGAAAAATCATATCACAAGTCACCTCCAGTATTCTTTACTGTAACAAAGAAATATCGTTCAACAAGTAAAGGAAAACATCTTAGAGTACATACTTCACAATTTGGGAACATCGTTGACTGTACATGTCAAAAATTCGAGCTGTCCCGTCAACACATCCAACCACAGCATCAGGATCACAGTAACTATTTGCAGAGGAGTTCATCAGTGCACGCAAAAAGAAAATCTCCAAATATATATATCAAACCCATCTGAATGACCAAATGACGATGCATCTTGGATAGCTTTTTAAATTCAAAATCAATACAGTTAACCCATATAAGAATAGTAGGTCAATCTAAGTAATAAATTTTAAGAGACGCTTGTGTGTTCTACATGCTTAAAGAAGCAAAATCATAAATTTTCAAGTTCTATGCTTTTCATCCTTAACACACACAATATTTTTCTCATGAAGCAACATATGCCAAGACAGTGAGAGTTCTTAATATTTTATTGACATACCGCATGCATAAGCCCTTTGGAAAGGTGCCCTCACGTGAGGGAAATATACTTCTTATCCCATTCCGCCTCCATATGCATATACGACTGCCGACCAAACCAACAATCTATAAAATATTTAAGTTGTGCATATAGAAATAAGTAATTTCCTTCAATAATAAAAGACAACCATGTACTTTTAAACAAATAATTAATTAAATGTATTATCTAGTCAGAGTAAAGACTAAAGGTCAAGTAATTATACCATAACCATCACCCATATCATTCAGAATGATACATGCTTATACATGTCCAAGGAAGCTAGAAGAATGCATGAAGTATGATAGCACAACATGTCCAAGGAAGCTAGAAGAATGCATTAATCTTAATAGCAAACTTTTAGTAGTCCATACATGATCACTCGCATAAACGATGTTAATGCTAGACTGATAGTTACATGGATCTGTAAGATGAAAAAGCACACAAAGGATGCCAATCCTTTAACAAGAAGATGTAGTTTAGCAAACAACATCTCAGCGACCACACAGACTTTTTTCACAATCTGGGGACTGAGAGTCAATCTATTCAAGGTATGGCTCACATGGATCTGTCGATCTAAACATGGTTCATAGTAATTAGTCAAGCCTCACATAAATTACAACCAAAAACTTGTATTTTGAGTTACCTTGCTTTCATCAAAATCAAAGTCAACTAAAGGGACCTTGTCTGGAATGGGATATTCTCCCACACATTTATAGCTTTCCAATGACCAAAGGCGCATAACCTAGCATAATGGTAATGCCAAAATTCAGACAATATACAAAGAAGAGAAATCTCATAAGAGGATAACCGCACAACTAATAGCATCCAATAAGTTACAGTGCTTAGTAACGAAAATTATGACGAGAAGAAAGAGTTGGTCCATCAAACAAAGGTCTGTTGGTTATTCAGATTGAACATGGCATTGTTATTACAACCCTTAAACCAGATTCACCAGTCAAATAAGGAGTACTTTTACAGACAGACCTCACCTAATCACATGTCATTACATACTACTTGAATACTATTGTAAAAATTCATAATTCTTAAGTATATCCATTAATAATTACATGTTTCTTACCTAATATACAATTTAAGTATCACCACAGCAGAAGTGTATTAAGGAATTCATATAGGCTAGTTTTGTAAGCTGTGCACAGGGGAAATTACCTTATCACCAATGCCAGTAAGAAGCAAACCCATCTTTTTTCGGCACTGATCAACCCTAATAGAAACAAGGTTAGGAAAATGATATCATCCACATATGTGCCTGCTTAGAAGCAGAAATTCTAAAACAGAAGAAAAGTGGCTTGAGAATTCGCTTGATACGTCGGGCTCAGAGATGTGTGATACCAAATATTCACAATTTTACACAGTTCCTACTCTAAAAGAGTCGCTAAATTTGAAATATGCATGAAACCATTACAACATAAACCTGATTCATATCCCATACTAATACACCCTTCCCTTGCTTCAATTAATGCTATAAACATAACCATTTTCGCGGGCGTGAATGTGAATTATTCCAACTATCTTCATCATTGCTAACAAAATTGAACTGCATATTTCTGAGTTGGATTTTTCTTTTTGTAGGCCTATTGGTTGGTCTTTTCAGCCACCATCTGATTTCCTCATGTGTCTTGCTTACAAAAAAATCTATATATGTCTCAGTATCAAACGGATCACCCCTTGTTAGTCATCATTGCTACTCTCTCTAAACCAATCATAGCATTGGTTGTTGGTGTGAAGATTTCAACATGTTGTAAATGCCACATGCCAAATCAAACTCATGTCCTTCCAGAAATGCCTCAAAATCAGCCTCTTATGAATTACACTCATCTTCACTGTGACCTTCATCATCTGATCTTAACACCCATCCCTCTCTCCTTATTTTTATGCATTCAGCAAGTCCACCAACCTTGTCTCCCATTTCCTATACCTTTGGCGCAAGTCACCTCTAGACGTCATCCAATTTACCCCCTTAGTACCTGAGACAACTTATTAATGATTCCGAGTTTCTGGTCATTGCTACACTATCCCCTCGATTCTTCCTACAATTTGACTGTATAGCAACTTCACGCCTTTGATTTACCCCCTAAGTCTATGTAGTTGAGTTTATGTGATATTTTTCGACACATTAAATTCCCATTTCCCATTTACAGTTCCTACTCATTACATTCACAACAACAACAACAACAAAAACAATAACAAAAGCTGCAGAATTCAAAGAAAGAAGTGCAAGACATGAAATGAAAAGCAAAGAACCAAAATGCGAGTGTAAAGACAAAAGGCAGTACCCAACAGAGTGAGCTCTCCAGTGATCAACATGAACCCGACCTTGCTCTAAGGCCACCCTATGATGCTGCAGAGCCATCTCCTCCAAATAACCATTCAAAGATTTCTCAGGGCACCCACCAGACCTACTCTCAGCACCCACAAGACCCATCTGCCACTTCTTGTAGTAGAGCGCTTCTAGCAACTTGGACTTGTTGATAATACCACTCCTGGCATCAACACAACAAAACACCCACAAGACCCATTTACATTAATGTTTCGGAAGGAAGAGGATAAGACTAGTTGGAAAGTACCAGGTTTTACAGACGACCGAACAACGTGCGAGGTCGAAGAAGTCGAGAAAAGAGAAGATGATGCAGAGGATGTCGTGGTCGAGAGATTGGATTTTGGCCGGAGCTCTTGAGCTTCTGGCTGGCCTCTTCCTGCTGCCGCCGCGACTGGGTTCCATCTCCGCCGGGAATCTCTATCGAGCTGAAACGTGTTCTGAGGTGTCGTCTTGGTTTTTAGTTTGGTACAAATTACCTACCTTACCCACGCATTCCGTATGCGTAGTAAATTGTAAAATAACTATTTACCGGCCAGTCAAACAATTCGTCAGCTCCCGCCTTCTCTCTTATTTCTTTTTCTTTATTTATATCATTTCAAAACTGTTCGGTTTCACATCATCTTCGGTTTCAATTTCAAAATTGAGCATTGAGCAAGCGCACAGCTCTCTCTCTTCTCTCTCAATTTTCTCTAGCTAGATAGATCGATCTGCTTCAAGAAAAATTTAATTTCTTCAAGAATGAATACGAGAAGCTAGCTTTTCGTAACTCTTTCCGACCATGTGTATTTGTCTAGTTAGTAGTGTTAGTTTTGTTGTGGTGACTATAACTACCGTGTTAGATTTGACTGTTTGATAATTGGCTCTGAGAGTCATTCATTTTGCAATGTTATCATGGAGCTCAAGTTCTGTCTCTATAGCTTTATCAAATTTCCTTTGTGCTTGTCTAAGTTCTGTGTCATGCTTTTGAGGAACTCATTGTTGAACTAGAACATTCTCTTTTGGTTAAATCGTTCTTCGTAATGTCTTTTTGTATGACAATTTTGATTGCTACTTTTTCCGATCGAACTTGACTGAAACTCAGAACTAGAGGTTAAAGACATATAATTCCAACAAAAGAACAGACCCGTTGAGTTTTTCTTGTTTTCTTGGCCACTTGTTTTCATGCACTTGGAATAACACATTATGATTCATCTGTTGGAGGCTCGCCTGTTGAAGGCAAACTAGTGGAGTCACTTTTAGCAACGTTAACCAAAGATTAACCTGGGGCATATCATCATGTGCATCTTTGGAGGCCAATAGACAATAGTGGAAATGAGGCATGTCCAAGCTTGCTAAATATGTGGAATAGGGTGAGTTTATATCTTGGGGCAACTAAATGTGTGGCTAGTTATATATCTTGCTTCTTTTCCGTATTGTTTAGTAGATGATTATCCTTTTTGTGGAAAGTGTTATAGAAATTGGACGGTCATATTACAAGGATTGCTTGTGGAAAGCCAAAGAAGAAGAAGTTTCCCCCTCCAATGCCATCCAAGGAGATAACATTTAATCTGTATGTGGAAAATTTGTCGTACAAAGTAAGGGCTAAAGATCTCAGGAATTCTTTTACTTCAGAGGGTACTGATATTGTTAATGCAGAAGTCGTATTCGAAGGTATTCCTAGAACTCTAGAAGGTCTGCTGGATATGCATTTGTGAGCTTCAGAGTACAAGAAAGAGCGAGGCTGAGGCAGCCCTTGCTACTTTCCATGGCAAGTACTTTTCTTTGTGAAAAATGTGATGAATCATTTTAATTTGTGTTTTTTAATCAGGCTCACCTTATGAATTTTTAGAATTCTCAACTGCACTCACTAGTGGATCTGCAGATGGTTAATTTGAAGTGAAGAAATCACTCATACGTTTTTGTTTTGCAGTTGTTTATGGGAAGAAAAATTTGTGTGGCACGTAGCAAACAAGTTCCTACAGTAAAGAACCATCAGTAGAGAGTTCAGAGTTGGAAATTTGTGTGGCACGTAGCAAACAAGTTCCTACCTTGGCTCCAACTTGATATCTTGGTGTTCCAAAAAGCAACCTGTTTTGGCCACAATCCTCAGTAAAGAGAGAGACGGTAGCAGTCAATGCTTCTAGAGATGCGGGGCGTGCCACCGCGCGGACGCGGGATGTAGTACGGTTGTTGTTGTAGTGCACTGACCTGTACTTCTAATCAAACGAAAACAGGGCTCCGGTGCCACCTCGCAGACGAGGAATTACAGTAACTTCTTCACCACCAATATCGATACTCACGATTGTAGCGAGCAGAGCAACAAAAGGGAAGGAAAACGAGAAAGCAAGGGAGCTCTGGGGAGCTTGAAAAGTAAAGGGTGCAATGACTCCGGGAAGCCTGGAAAGTAAAGAAACAGAGCTTCGGGGAGCTTGAAAGGAAAAAGGTTGCTAAGGCGAGATGCTTTAGCGTCTGGTTTCGACTAGGTCGATAGTTGTATTGTATTTTTGTTGAGTTGTTGAGTGTGTTGAGTTGTAGAGTCTCGAACTCCTTTATATAGAGCTATTTAGGGCCATAGATATTGGCCCAAAGCATGTCAAAGACTTGTAGGAGTCTTCAACGTTATCTCAAGCAATCCTTATCAACTCTTCACCGTTGCTCTTCTTGAATGTAGTAGAGCTGGTTTAGGATACCTTCATGGACGTATGCATGCTGCATGACTCACATATAACTTAGGATGATTGCACCCTTACCTGAAGTCTCTCCTCCATGCACTAATTGCAATTGACATATGTAGATATACACTTATCTCTATATATATGTAGATAGAATAGTCACATGTATATCCCTAGGCGAAGTCTCTGCTCCGCATATGTATGTCCAGGACTTCTAGGCGAAGTCTCCTCCACCAAGCAATTAGACACAGTTGACCGGTCAACTTGGATAACTCCCTTTCTTATCCTTACGATGTGAAGTCCTTCCAGCTCGCATGTATCCTCGAGCTCGCCTCATTGTTTGTATTCGAGCTCGCCTCATTGTTTTGTATTCGAGCTCGCCAACAACTCATGCTCTCATGCGAAGTGATCCAAATTAATCATGGTGAGGTAACTTGATATCGTCCAGCTCGCATGATATCTTAGGTGAGGTAACCCGCGCGCCTCTAAACCTGATATTACTTGGGCTCGCCGGTATGACGTGGATCATGAATTTAATTAATATTCACATCGACAATTACTGTCCAGTAAAATATTAATTTGGGTGTAAACACAACCAACAATTGCTCGCTCAAGTGCCAAGTCTGAGTATCGCTCTCTAGCTCATGCCAGTGCCGAAACTACATGGTTAGGTTTTCTGTTACATGAACTTAGTGTGAGGATTCAGTTTCATGTTTTGCTCTATTGTGACAATATTAGCACCACTTACTTGGCCTCTAACCCTGTGTTTCATGCCTACACTAAACATATAGATCTTGATTATCATTTTGTTAGAGAGAAAGTAGCCCCTGGAGCCCATAGGGTCTGCTACATTTCTTCTGTCGACCAGCCCGCTGATCTCCTCACCAAGCCGCTCCATAAGGCTCAACATCTTCTTCTCTCCACCAAACTTGTCCGTGGGGACCGTCAAGTTTGTGGGGGGATGTTAGAACAAATCAATCTCTTCCTCAAATCAAGCTATGATTATGATGCTATGATTTGGTGTAAATTGTATATCAGTTTTGATACTGATGTAAATGTAGTTTATTTTCTCTTTAATGCTGATTTGTAATAGCAGTATATATATATCATTAGCTATACTACTGCTATATATATATATATATATTATATCTGTAAACAGAAAGTAATGAGAACCAATTTCTATAGATAGTATGCTAAACTTGCAGAGTACATAACTTTAATATGGATGGTTGACACTTGACACAATGACACACCCACCATGAGAAAAATTCATGCTTGTATATTAAGATGATAGGAAATATAGACATTTATTAATCAATGAAAAATATATTAGCGTGAAATATTGAGTACACTGAATAACCAGCTAACCTTGTGTGGATAAAAAATTATTAACAAGGCAATGACAGACATTCTGAAAGCTAATAAGAAATGAATATCTGTACTGTCTTTTCGTTTTGCTCAAGTATATCTTGTAGTATCAGGAAGAGGTGTGCCATCAAGGAAGTGCTTGATGAGTGAAAGTGCCCTAGCAGGCTGGTAGCTTGGGACTTGATGCCCTGCCTCCCTCACTGTGGCAAATGTTATGTCTCCTTCATACACTTGTGTGTAACCACCAACCTGTCCGCTAAGGAACCAAGCGTGCCATGCAGTCTTGATTGGTAAATTCATCTTCTCAAGAGAATACTTTGTTGAAGTGACTGGAACCCTTCCATCGGTATCGCCACTGCGATAGGTAGTTACGCGTTCATATGAATTTGTATTAATTAGCTAGATTTCACATGATTCAGTCATATTTCTTGCAAGTACTGAAACTACAGAACAGAGATAGATGAATTAAGAGGAAGAAGAAGTTGAAAGTATACCTAAAAATCCAGACTCGAAGTCCATTGTCCATAAACTCATGTAAAAGGGGTAGTATAGTTGTTGAGCTATCTCCCCAATGTGTAATTACATCACTGCATGGTTCCCAGTCATGTGAGAGTTTAGTGACATTAGCATGGAGAGCTTCTTGAACATCAGGCCGATTCAAATACGCATACGCATAGTTCTCGCTACACGGATCAAATTTCAGTATCTATAACACAAAGTAGCACGTACAGTTAAGAAATTGCCGGTAGAATTAATAGGAAGTTTGGTTTTTACTTGGATTGGGATGTTTGAACTTACTGAAGCCTTTTTGGGTTTGACAGTGAGATTGGAAGAGGTGCATAAGGGGGCGTAGATGTTATAGATATCAATGTAATAGGTAGCCCTGTCAATAGCATCCATAGCATCACCGCACTCCTTGGTTTCATCAGTAGTGGAATTGGGTGAAAAATCACAGTATTTGTGGACTTGATTTGCAATTTCATCGGAAATGAGAGCGTGAGTAGCAAGGTAGTCATACATTCCTTTTGTATCAGTTTCATCGTTAATCACTGCATTCCCAATCTGCATCATATACCAAAGAACATTTTTAGGCAGAGGGAGAAGTGGGATAGTTGGTGTTTGCAACATATAGAGATCTCAATTCAGTTGTAACTTTGTTAGAATTATCAACAACTTTGACATTGTATTAGTATTATTAGTGCCTTTACCATGTGTTAGTGAAGGCCGGCATAATATGTTTTGTGTGTTCCCATTAAAACTCATACATTAAAGATGTTAGATGGGATTTCATGTTAGATATATAAGAGATTAAAACATCAAACTTAAAACCAATTAGCAATGGATAACGATGTTCATGGCATTCAAGACTATATATACTCTTGAACAAAATTCAAAACAATAGTACTATTGCATATTCACGTCCCAGTGATCTCACACCCTAAACCCTAAACCGGAAATGGGTATCACATCATGAATTCCTAAAGAAACAAACTATAAATAGGAATAGGAATGAGAAAGAGAAATGATGAAAGGGACAGATAAACAAGAATAAAAGGGTCTTGGGCAACAATTGCCTAGAGGGACCAAAGCAAGTTTGTTATTCTCTCCACAACCTTTATGCCTTTCACTAACCACCAATAGAATCCAAGAATCCAAGAACATAGCACTAGATCAAGTCTAAATTCTAACTACCAAGAGAATCCAATTGTAGAGGAAGATAGAGAGAGATAGAAGAACTTACAATTATGCCCTTGAGGTTGATGATGGTTTTGTTAGCCTTCTTGTTGTGGTGGAGGATAGTCTGTGCAAGTTGAGGCACATAGTGCCCTGCATAGCTTTCACCAGAAATATAGAACTCCCTCCCCTTATATTCAGGAAACCTCTCCAACCAATTCACCAAGAACACATAATTATCTGCTGCTGTTCTTCTGTCCCCACTTTTATCATAGTCTGATGTTGTGTTAGAGTATGAAAACCCCACACCAGCAGGAGACTCAAGGAACAAAACATTTGCAGCTGAACAGAAAAAGAAAAAAAAATTATGATTAGTTGTATCGAAACAATGAATTAGTTTGAAAATGTGATCAATTGCATTGGATCAGTTAGTACCATAGTTCCATGAAAATCTGTTTCTGTAAAGGGTCTTGCCATCGCTGTGGATACGGAACGGTCCAAGCTCAAGCATTGCTCCATAGGCAAGAGAGGAACATCCAGGTCCTGTAAGACATTCATCATCAACAATGATCCATATGAAAGTTCACTCAAGTAGTGAGGAAGTGTAAATGAGTGTATGATATACATCCCAGCACCGTAGACAACACCTATTCTATGGTTTCATTAATCAAGCCTTAAGGGCAGCCGCACCGGCCCTTCTTAACAAAAAAAAAAAAAAAAAAGAAAATGAGAAAAGGCAACCCAATTGGACTATGAAAACCATTGTTAAATTGGCATATATATATAGTTAGTTTACATCTGTGTTTGACCACAGCATGTGAGTGTAAATGATTTGAGTTGGATGTTACCAATATATAAACGAACTTGTTCAAATGTTCATTTTTATATTACAGAGTTTTCAACTAAGAGTTTTATAACTACAATTTTGAACTCAGAGATATCTTCCATAGGAGTGAATTCTGGGATTTGAGTCCTGATATCTAAAAAAGAGGTGTGGCTTCCTGCCACCTAGGAAAGAGTCATGATAAAAAGAAATTTTTCAGTGTTACGGGAGGACTACGTGGCACTCTAACGTGATGACTATCAACGGTTAACTGGAGTCTGTCTACACTTAATTAACCAAATATCAACCGTTAATTATGATCCACAGTAGTTCACTCATCAGCAATAAGAGTTCTTGATTGCCAAACCAAAGTCATTAGTGTAAGAATTGATGAAAGTTTGTAAACCAAGCAACAATGTTATTACTAAATAATAATTCAGTTAGTTTGCTGTCATCAATAATTTGATGAATGACTATAATATTGCAACAAAACTATTCTTCTTTCTGATAAGCACCTCCAGCCTAATATAGTTTTCGAACCATCATGCAAAGAGTGGTTCATACTACAAAACAAAGAAAGAGTTGTAGCTTAGCATGAAACCGGAATGATCAAACTTTTCATTTTATTGCATCCGATATATAATTGATCACCAAAAGTAGAAAATAATGATAGGAACAAACAAAATGAAGAAAAGTAATAAATCGAGAGAAATATCAACCTTAGATATCTTCTATAGCAAACAAACTATGACAGCACCAGTTGAGCTGGTGATATTGACACATTGGAAATTTAGAAAGCAAGGATGTGATCGAGAAATTATTACCTCCATTGAGCCATAGAAGAAGAGGCAAAGAATCCTTAGCCTGCTGATCCTCAGCTTCAGCAAAGTAGTAAAAAAAGGCACGACCGGCTTTTTTATCGACAGTAACATACCCACCATACTGATTGAAGTTCACCTTTGGTTGTCCAGGCAAGCTGGTGATCCTATCTTTCTCCTTCAACCCTTCCTGGGGATGATGAATGCTGCTCGCATTCGCATGAAGAATCACCTCGAATGGCTTCGTGTCGACGCCTGCGCTTTCTGCATTCAGCTTGGACTTGTAAAGCTGAGAAAACGCTTGTGAATGCTTGCTCCCATGGATTTGAGGGATATTGGAGAAGCAAGAAAGAAGGAGAAAAGAAGAGAGAAGAACCAAACATGGCCTAGGAATATTCATCCTAATTAGCAATTTAGTACTTTTTGAAGGAAAAGAAAAGAGGCTTAGGCTCTTATTGGGGTTTGGGGTCCAAAGAAGAATGATTGTTTTAAATGTGGAGGGGTTGTTCCTAAGAACTTGAAATCCAATGATTCAGAGAAGGAGTTTGTGGTGAGGAGCTTGTTCTTAGTCACCAATCATGTTATGCCATGTGAGTAGTGTTTTGGGAGTGCTTGGTTCATTTAAGAACACACACATGGAATACATATATATAATGAGAATGGATCCAATTAACCTGACAAGGAATAGGCCACAAATCCTATAGCTCACATGAATTTCTTCACTATTTTGAGAAGTTTATTGTCATTAGTTATTAAACTTGGTCATGATCATTTGCTTGTCAATTTAGAACTTTGCCACTGTTCGAAATGACCATACCAAGTTAGTTAAATTGGGATGGGACTTGAAAATTAATTGATAGACGTCCGGTTGCTTAATTTGTTCTTGTTAGTGTAAAGAATATACGGTTCTAGTAGGTACACCTACTAGCTCTCTTTTGCTAATCCCTCTTGATCATAACAAACATATATGCACATCGATCATGGTCGTTAATCTTAGGAAAACGAATTTTGTAAATTCCATTCCTCAAAATTAATAAAATTGATAAGGTGCGGCTATTTCCACCTCACTCAATGCTCAATTCACCCCACGTTTTATTTTTTACCTTTAACGTTCAAATTCTGCCCTTATAATTTTAAGAAAATCTGATTTTTATTTTTTTCTTTTATTTTCCTCAATCTGATAAAATTTAAAGATATATACAAATATTTCATTAATATATTTGATGCAGACCTCCATTCTTCTCAAACCACATCTTATATTTGTTCTCCTCGATCTCTTTCTTGAGTCTTTCTTTACGATTATGAATATATATATA
>NC_020496.1:14370026-14376512 GCF_000184155.1 Fragaria vesca subsp. vesca
TGAAAATTGAAGTGATTCTCAATTCTGATTTGAAAAATGTAGATAATTGTTTTTTTTTTCTCCGATGTAAAGATGTAGAGAATTGTTGTTGTTTAGATTTTATAAATTTTAGTTTAATATTATATTTTCACAAAAAAATTTGATTGTTGGGTTAGTATTAAAATATTTAGTTTAAAATTAAAATATGGGGTGAACAAAGTATTTGATGGGATGGCAATAGCCGCACCCAATTGATAATTGATTTCAGAACTTGTTTAGGAAAACAAAACAAGACTTTAAATTCTCTATACTAAAGAAAAAGAGTGTATGATATTTCTCTATTTTCTTCTTTTGGTGACGGTGAACCCTACCTACCTCTAGGGTTTCGTCCGTCAGTCTCCTTGAATTGCACAAGGGTGCGGAATTCATCTCTCTTAGGTGGTCGTATCACCTGTTACGGTTACGATCGATCACATGCAGTAACAATCTCCACTGTTCACATGAATTCCCTGAGCATATATAATTTGATTGATATGCTTTGAAACATTTCTGTGTGTCTGATATATATGATAGATATGAGACTATATATGTATCAAGCTTCTGCTTGTTTTCTTTTCGATGAGAATACATGCATCGTCGACATATTGTATTCCTCGATCACTTGAAAATACACGTCCACGAGAAAACCAAGTACGCACGATCCCGATTAATCACAAATTTCAGCATTATCATTAACATTAAGTTAAGAAGACATACAGTAGTAGTTTTGGATGAGCTATCATTCACACTAGCTAGCTAGCACTTAATTGGAAACCTCATATATATCATGTGCGTGTAACAATCATGAATTTCACGTCCTATGTAGGAACATGGCAATATTGGGATCGATCAAGAGAGAACATGCATGCAATATATTGTATAGTTCCCGTAGTCAACGCATTCTTGTTTCCTATAATTGCTTTGCCCCTCGTGAAAGAATCGCCGCCACCAGAAGGCTTAAACAACTACATATCACCGTCTAGCTAGCTAGTACTTTCAGATCGATCGCTAGCTTTTGGATCCTAAATCTTCGATCACTCTAGCTCATCATATATTATTGCACTAGTAGCTAGTACCAATTCAATCCTATATATCCACCAAGTTCCCATGCACGAATGAATGAATGATCAATGAATCAGTATACCCAGAGAGAGATGTATATCAGTAATTGTAATTGTTAAACTGCATGCATGCTCATGACAACTTTTTGGGTCAGCAATTTCAACAGCCAAGAGTGATCATCACGTCAAAGATGCACATTCCAACAAATTATCCTCATTGTTTAGAGATGGTTACTTGAAAATGACGAGAGAAAAAAACTAACTTCATGTATATAAGGAAACAAATTAAGAGTAGTGAGACTTTACATACGTAACTGGATATGGACCGTGTGATACAATACAACAATCATTGAGAGAATGGAGGTTGCCACTAGTACTGTCACTGTGTTTGCGTGGAGATTAATTCAGTCCTTTCAATATTTTTCATACTTGAACAGGGCTGGATATGGCGGATCTTACATTCTATAACTGTATACTTGATGGGACGACGATATATATGTTTATTTGGCATTTTTCGTGGATGATTTTCAAAATTGATTCTGCCAAAAGGAACTTCAGAGAGAGTTCCGATCCATACAGAAAATATGTAAACTCATTTTTGGTGTAACCGAAGGTGATTTCCATTTGGCCGGGCACAACCTGCCTCTTACTAATAATTCTAAAATTGTTACCATGCAGATCGATAAAAATATCACAGATAGATCGAGTTAATGCAACACTAGTTATCATTGCTAGGAATAATAATTAGTAACTACTATCTAGCCAATATATAAAACGTTGGTTAGTCACCCTAGCTTGGTTATTAATTCAAGAGATCGAGTTGCAGAGAATATTTTCAGATTCAATCGAGTAACTTATTAGGGTAACAACATCATCAATCATTGATAGTTACATTGTCAATTCATGCCTTGGTAGTTAACACACAACATACAAATTAATGCATATAGGTGCAAATTAGATCGATGTCAATCAATTAATTTGCAATATTCAATCCACTAATTGATCGATATACTCTGTAATGGTTGTCCTTTTTCAAAGAGTATTTGAATAAATGTGAAGCAGAAGAGGTTAACATGTTTGTCCATGGTTCTTCTTTTGATATGATGAGTGTTGATCAATCTGTACAAGAAAAACAAGCCAAAGAAGATAAGGAAGGGAGATGCTCATGAGTGAGGACGGCTTGGCATCTTTGACAAACTCAACAGAATTGGCAAAACATTTTGCAAATAATGGAATGAAAAAAAAAATAATTAAGTTTCTATTGATTATGGCCAAAAGCGAAAAACAGTTTAGATTAAGTGCTGCTGAAAAGATAATGTTTATTGTAACATACAAATTATTGATTTTGTTTTATACCATCAAATAATTTCTATGTTTTTAAAATAAAAACGACGTAACATGCATATCATGTAATTGTCATCAAATCAATCCATAGTTAGAGGCGTAGGCAGTATAGGGCGAGAGGGTTTAAGTGACCCCTCTCAACTTTTGAAAATTGCTCATATGGCTAAGATTGTGGACTTCTATCAATATAAAACTAACACTATTGGCTGAGATTTGTATAAAAAATTGACCTTTGTGAGAGAATTGGTATGTTGTATTTTAGTTTGAAATCACGTAGTTCAAGATTATTGGCGATGAACTTATGATCAATAAATATAATATGAACTGCGCACTTTTCCTAATTCATGAGCGTGCGTCTATGATCTCTCCTATATATATAGTCCAGATCTAGAGAAGAGCTCCTTAAACTCTTAAAGTAAGGATGTATTTTGTTCTAGCATGTATTTTGACAATCAAAGCCACCAAATCCTTAGCTACTTACCCACATATGAACCCTACAAAAAATTAGCCAAAATGAAAAATATTTAACCATTTGATTAGCACAATATTCTTTTTAATTTTATCTAACAGTTTATAATTGTTTACGTCAATTTAAATGACCAAATGATTATGGAATTAGTTGAAATTTTGTAGACATGTTTTACTGCATATGAATCTAGAGGATTAACGATTGAGATCGTTAAGTGAAGTCATCTACTAATGTAAAATACTAGAAATCCTCAAATTCTTAAAGTAAGGAGGTCCTCTTTATATCCTCCTTTTATATATATATATATATATATATATATATATATATATATATAANATTAATATAAAGGAAGGTANCTAAGNGAACTCTACTTAGAATTTNAGTTAGGTTAGGTTAGACNCTATATATATATATATAGGTTAGGGTTAGTATATATATAAAAGGAGGATACTAAAGAGGACCTCCTTACTTTAAGAATTTGAGTTTAGGGTTTAGGACCTCCTTATATATATATATACATGGCCCTTCCAATGAGGAATCTTTTATTTTGTTCATTTCTAGGGATAGATCATTTGACGAACTTTTCGATCACAAAATCAAATCTCCACCGTTCAGTTCGTTGGGCTATATGAGTATATTATTTCTGTAAATTTTCAAAAAATTTGGTGATCATTAAGTCTTCCAAATGAGGGATTTATTTTTAATGATTTTGAACGGTGTAGGTTTGACATAAGTGTTAAGTTTTTGTTTTAATCTCAGCCATCCAAACCCATTAAAAACAGATCTAATGGTGTGGGCATATCCCTAGAAATGAACAAAAAAAGAGATCCCTCATTGGAAGGGCCATGTATATATATATAATATATATATATATGCTTTCTTGGCTAAGAAGGTCCTTATTTATTCTTATGGTGCGGATTTCCACTTTAAACTCATTTTCAATCGAATTTTCACATCTCCACCGTCTAGTCTTTAGATACTAATGTATAGATCATCTTTGCAAAATGTCAGCCAATTTGGTTATCATTAAGACACTCAAATTCGATTAAACCAATGGATGAACGTAATTTCGTCGAACTTGAACCGTTCATGTTTATAACAGAAAAACGCAGTTTTGAGTGCCTTAATGATAATCAAATTGGCTGAAATTTCATAGAGATGATCTATACATTAGTATCTAAATACTAGACGGTGGAGATGTGAAAATTCGACTGAAAAGTGAGTGTAAAGTGGAAATCCGCACGGTAAGAATAAATGCGGACATCTGCACCTGAGAAAATATGTATATATATATATAGTTCGTTTCAGATACGGACGTCCGCACCGCCTTACGGTGCGGATTTCCCTCCGTTCGCCACCGTACGGCGCCGGCGAGGGCGCGCTTCCACCCCAGCGGACTCCAACAGCTTTCTCGACCTCTTTCCATCCCCGGCGAGTCCGCCGAATTCCAGTTTTCCGGCCAGATTGACTTTGTTTGAAGTTTTGGGTGATTTGGCCGGAAAACTGGAATTCGGCGGAGTCGCCGGAGATGAAAAGAGATCGGGAAAGCTGCTGGAGTCCGCTAGGGTGGAGGCGTGCCATCGCCGGTGCTCGCCGGTGCCGTACGGTGGCGAAAGGAGGGACATCCGCACAGTGCGGACGTCCGCACCTAATAACGTTTGTATATTATATATATATGATAGGAGCATAAAATGCGAAAATTTTATAGTTTAACATTTGCATTTAACTTGGTTATTTTCCTTTTAAAAGATCGTTTTAACTTTGTTATCTTCTTAGGTACTTTGTAGAGCAAGATAATGCAAATATGTGCTTAAGTGATGCAAGCAAGGCTTCCAATACGAAGTAGAGATGTCAAGGATGGATTTTGATCATTCACATGATCAAAAATATCAAGGAAAAGTGATGGAACCACTTCACCAAAACAGAAGTTGTAAACACAAAAAGCTGAAAACTGGTTTATGCTTATTTTCTCCGGTTTTCAAGGCATATTTCCATGCGGTTCCGAGAATGGTTTCACCAATATGACTGCCCAGATTTGTATAGGAGCATTTATAGATCAATTTGGACTCAAGAATCATACAAATCGGTGATGTCGTCTTAGATTTATGAAGCGTCGAAGTTAGACAGAAAATCAGCAGTTCCGGGAAACCTGTGCAGCAGTCAAGTTCGAGGCAGTGTTTGGACTGGATTTTGAGAAGTTTTCTTGAGGGTTTTTGCACGATTTTGAAGAGTGACATCATTAATATAATTTGCCCAAAAGCCAATCCCAGAATATATGTGGAAGACATTCAAAAGATAGCCCAAACATTAATTAATTCTAGTCAAAGAAGGAAACATAGTCTGAAAAGGAAACTTTGAAGACTTGGAGACTACTGAAGGCAAAACCCTAATACCAAAACGTTTCCAAAGCTGTCATACTGCAAGAGAGCCTTCACGTTGCTGCATCGCACAAGAATCCATCAAGGGGAAGTCGCCAAGATCATCGTCTTTCCTTCCATTCACGGTTTTCTTCTTCCCTTTGTAAACTTTAACTTTCGAATTTATTTTCTCTGTATGATTTCTACAACGATGTGTGGCTAGTTTATCTTAGTTAGGGGTGGAGATTTGAAGCCCCAAATTATGCAATAAACTTTATTTTACAACCTTGATTTCCTAATTATTGCTTAGTTATGGATTGTCGACCTGTTTGGTTTTGGTTTATAGGGAATTCGTGACTGTTTATGTTCATGGATGCATACATAGAATATTATGAACTTGTAAGTGGGGCTAGAATTAGGTTGTTTAATCTCCTAAATGGTTAATACGGCTTAATTCAAGGAAGTAAAACCTATAGGACAATAGGTGAAACCAAATAGAGAGACTTGCATGCTAGGTAGGCGTTCCACACTAGTTTTGCATACTTGTTCAATCACTTCCATTGATCTTAATGCTTAGAATAATTTGTTGATAGGATAGCGTCTATACCTTGATTGATTATTCTAAACACTTAGTAATTGTGCGTTCATCTTGCCTAAGTAGTTAACGGAAGTAGGTAAGAATTTACGCAGTGCGTTCATGGTTTATTCTTGATTGAACCTTTTCATAACTTGGTAATTTAAATCTTGGTTGTGTGGACTTTGTTTTGAAGCATATTCGGTGGTGAATTTCCTAAATCCCTAACCTCCTCTCAGTCTTATTTCTCAAACTACAAAAATCAATCTAGTTTTCTTATTCTTCTGTCTTCTGTTTTTCGTGATTTATTTAGTATAGTAAACGAACTCCAAATTCCCTCAAATTTTGTGTGCGTGTTCTTCTGTGTGTCTAGTTTAGTTTTATAAATTTTCATAATTTTCTGAGTAGTGTAGGTTAGGTAGTGAATTATATTTTAGTCTGTTGTTCGTCACAAACAGTAGACACTTTTGTGACATTGTTTTTGTGTGTGAAATTAAATACCCTCAATCTCTGGCAATGAACGATCCTTGCTTCTTTATACTACAATTGACAATCTTTTGCAGGGTTAAATTGTGAGGCTATTTTAGCTGTACCAATATATATATATATATATATATTATCAAGGCCAAATATCCATATTTATACATAAGGTACGGATTTTTT
>NC_020496.1:14376532-14383946 GCF_000184155.1 Fragaria vesca subsp. vesca
GAGACCTATGGTTCAAGAACCAAGTCCCTATGCAATTCAAGGGTTAGTGGCGTGTGAGCTTCCGCTGTGGAATCCTGTGAAGACGAGAGAATATTTATATTAGACTTAATTTTTTCCATAAGTGCTGCTTGACGACTAACGGCTGGCGACGACGGTTCATCGATACGGCCTCCCTTCACAAATCTGCTAATGCAATCAAATCACTGATTGATTGAAATTTTCTGCAATTTTTCTTCGAACCTAATCGGATCCGATGGCCCACATCAAATCTTCTTGAGCTTTTCTGCTTTGATCAGAGGGTTGCTCCTGGCGATCTCCTCCTTACCCACCGTCTTGAAATCGAACGAGCACGCGTGCTTCTTCGGGTACTGATGGATCCCACAGAACGTGGTCCCGCACTTGCACTTGAACCCGGTCAACCCAACCCGTTTCTGGCAGACGTCGCACCGATTCGGTTGAGACACCGCCGTGATGGCAACATCTGGAACAGTAGGGACATCTTCAACCTCGGCGACCTCCTGCAAAGTCAACAGCGGAGGCGGAGGGAGAGAGCGGAAGTCAATCACCGGAGAAGAGGAGGAGGACGACGACACCGATGGAGAGACAGAGGCGGAGAGAGAGACTTCGATGGTGGATTTGATAGGAGCCTCCTGTTGCTCCTTGAGGCGGCAAAAGTCTCGGTAACATTAGGAGCAGAGATTCATGGTGGCCGGGCTACCGAAGAATCCGCAACTGTTAGCACAGAGACGGTGACCTTCTGGTGCTTGGCATCTGTGCTCTTCCGCCATCTTAAAAGATCTATTCAAATTCCGAGAGAGAGGCGGAGCTTGAGGCGGAGAATGGGTTGGGAGAGGGAGAAGATATGAGTTTGGTTTGATCGGATAACTATCTGTCCGATTTCTTTCCGATCTCTTCTTTTTTTCTGTTTTCAACCATATGTCAAGAATGAGAGACAGAGAGAGAGGTATAAACTGTAAGGAGGGCTAATTTGGTCATTTTATGCAAACTCTCGGGACAACGTTAGAAATTGGGCCCTTATGTCGCGGACAACTCAACGTATGACGTCATGGTAAGGAGGAGAATTCAAAATTGGACTAAACTGATGTGAAATAGAACTTCAAGGACCAACGTTATTAAAAAAAAAAATGGAACCAAACTGATTATTGACCTAAAGTACGAGGGGGCAAACTGAATTTAATCCTGTAAATAAGCACCACTAATATCATATATAAGTTGAATCATTGTCCGCATCCATCATGAAAGTCACAGGAACAATGAAATGAAAATTCCTACAAGTTTCTATCAATTTACCTATGAACCCAGCAATCCCATCCAAATTTCAAGAACTTTAACAATCACTAAACCTTACCAAAAGAGAATATGACAGTTATTGCAAGATTACTTGATAAAGGGCTCTTTTGGTTTTGTGCGGCAGAGATGGAGAGGAAAGGATTAAAGTCTGGAACAAGTAAGGGTTTTTTTTTTTTTTGATGTGGTTGAAGGGGATTTAGGGGTTTATTAGAAAGTAAAAGAAAAATGTGAGAGCTAGGTTTTGAACCCAAGACGTCACTCGCCAACCCAACTTAAAGAGCCCTCTTCACCAACTGGCCTAGAGTGCATTTTGTTAGTTTCTTGGTTTGAAAGTAACCAAGAAAAACAATAGAAAATACAGCTTTTGGGGGCCTCACCGGATCGGGGGCCTTGTACAGGCGCACTAGCCGCACTGCCCCATGGTTGACCTTGGGTTATAAACTGGTGGGAATTGAGACTCGAACTCAGACGTGGGGGGTTCCATACTCAACAACTCAACTTTTTTACCACACTAGATGGTTGTTGAACTGTACTCTTAGATGTCAAGAATCGAAGAACTCATTTTTTAAGACAATTTTAATAGGCAATTGCTCAAAAGAGATTGATGATAATTTCAATAGCCAATTGCTGACCCTAATTATAACTTCTATTAATAAATAAATAAATAATAAAAATCAAGTTGTTAAGAGAATTACTTCTACACTCAGGGTCCTCAAATCTTGTTTTCTCGTATCCATGCTCTCGATAGTTACCCCGAGGGTGGTGGCATTAACACACCATTTGAAAAGGAAAAGAGTAATAAACAAATTTCGAGGAAACCTCTCTCTCTCTCTCTCTCTCTCTCTCTCTCATACCTCTCAACTGGTGGCTACCAAGGATAACTTTAGCTCTGCTTTGTTGTTATTGTGCCTTGTTGTAATATCCTGAATTTTGAAATTTCTCAAAATATGTTTTTCTTCTTAGAATTGGAAGGTAGATGTCGCCACAACTTCGCCACATTTTTCGGTGAATTTTTCGGAGTCCCGAGTTATTTTTAACGATTTTTCAAAGTTCTATCGAAATTTTGTCGAAATCGATTCGAGTGGTGATGTGGCGCCTTCCCATTAGTCACAATCTTTACTTAGTTACCAAGAATAGCAGCTGACCACGTTGACCAAGTGGGCAGCACGCCTTTCCATGGTTGACGTGTGAAACTTGATGTTGATGAAGATCAACCATGTCTTGACACGTGTTGCTTTTCCATTTCTTCATTCCACTAACCGACTCTCAATGGGACTCGGATTCTCTCCTCATCTTTCTCTACTCATATTGCCTCATAAATCAATTTTAACCGTCCAATCTTAATCAACGGCTAAGATGCTCTTATTTTTGTGATGTTTTCATCTATTCGCAAAATCTCGACAAGACTTCTAGTCTCTTTTCATTGCCACAGCTTCGTCTTGTTTCTGGTTCACCTCCTGCGAAGATGTTTGTGAAAGCTTAACTACTCCCCTTCATCTCTTTTGTTATAACTTTCATTCCTTTGATTGATGGGTCTGATAATCCCTTTCTCTTTTGGCTATTGATTTGAGTTTCAATTTTTCGATGGACCCATATCTCATGGTTCAAGTTTTATCAACACCCACACCTATTCGAGGTCACGACCCTGCTTAGACTCTCCAGTCGCAATAACTTCTGGCAATGCAAACCTTTATAAATGGTGAGTGACTGAGATGTGTTTCTCCAACCAGTGATGGAGACTGTGGAACTAATTTTATTATGTGGGTTTTGATGATGCTGCTGAATGTGGGTTGTTGCAGGGAGGCATGAGGAGGAGGAGAAGAAGAGCTTCATCATTTTGTTAAGGGTGAAAATTGAAATTGGAGGGGCGAATTGAAATTGAAAGTGCAACTTCATCACTTATTTT
The DNA here is from genome assembly GCF_000184155.1 of Fragaria vesca subsp. vesca. Taxonomy (NCBI): domain Eukaryota; kingdom Viridiplantae; phylum Streptophyta; class Magnoliopsida; order Rosales; family Rosaceae; genus Fragaria; species Fragaria vesca. Next base: position 14,379,750 of record NC_020496.1, read on the forward strand.
TTGGGTTTGTTTCTTTTGTTTGGATCCAATTTATTCTGCGTCTATTGGAGAAGAGTAGCTTCATCATTTTTTAGTTAAGAACTTAAGATATCAGTTGAGGCGAGAGAGATGGGATATGATAGCTGATAAGTCTCAATGAGATTTTGCAGAGAATCGAGAAAGATGAAAATATCTCAGAAACAAAACTGGGAGGTATCTTGACCGTTGAATAAGATTTGACGGTCGAGATTGTCTTATGAGGTAATATGAGTAGAGAAATATGAGGAGAGGATCCTAGTCCCTCTCAATGTCGGCTTAGCTTTGTGTATATATAGCTACCTAATCAGTCTCTCACTCTCTACAAACTTTCTTTCTCTTCATTTTCTCTCTTAAACTCTCTCTTTAGGGTTTTTGTGACTAAACTTCGACGGATCATAACTTATGATCCGTAACTCCAATTTCGATTCCGCGAAGTGTTACGGGTTCATATTGATGCCCTCGTTCTATCCTTGAAGTTTGGGTTAGATCCAACGGTGAGTTCTAGATAGCTCATTTTAGAAGGCTCGGTTTACGATCGATATTCTTGGTGGGGATTCGAATTGTCGAGATGAGTGGATTTGTGTAATATGTTTCAAATATTCTTATTTGTTATCAAAATAGTTGAAAAGCATGATTTTGATCTACTTATGAAATATCTCTCTGTTTTCGAGTGAAGCATGTCTATTTTCGAAATGTGCAGAGTTTATATATTTATGTGTTGGATCCATTGTTTGACTAGTCATGGAACATGTGAACTTCTTCATTGGTTATGCCAAAGTAAGGATGTGACACACGAAGATATATGACTTAAAGGTCATTAGGTTCTCGTAGGGATCACTAAATTGAAGGATATCTAATAAGAATGGATTGTGCAATGTGATGAATTGCGTGACTCGATGTGTATACGATATACGTATTTTGTAGCGTGGGTAAAATGATATGGCTTTACGGGCATATTACATTGGTCAACTCATTGAACGCGTGGTTTTTTTCACTCACCCATCTCTGATATTTTTTGCAGAAAAGTACTTAGGTTGTACCGAGCTGGAAAAAGGGTTTGACGAGCCTAGAGTGAAGAGCCTAGAAGATAGTATTTTGTTTACTTTCCGCTTTGTAACACTCGTTCACGCCTTGGAAACGGCATCCGGTGCTTAATACCCGCCGACGTCGGGACCGGGGTGTGACACTTGTTGTTAATCAATAATATGTTTCCCTTGTCTTAGTTGTCGAAGGGTTGGAGATCGAGGGTGAAGGCAATTGGTTTCTTGTTTGATTCCTTGTTTTCTCTTCTCGAATGCATGGTCTTTTGAGCATCGATGCAAGAAACGACGATGGCGGCAATGGAAGAATTTTGGGAGGTGATTACATCAAGTGTGCTAGTTTTGGTTCATTTTTTATCAGTCTTGAACTTCGAACTGATATAATGAACATTTAGGGTGGCTTCTTTCGGTGCCAAAGTTGGTGTGGTTGTTCTTCCACTTCTTCGTTAAAACATGGCGGCGACGGATTATGTCCCGATGGTGGTGGCAGCAACAATGACCAGATGCCATGATTCTTGGTTGTCAGGCAGGGTTATTTTTGGGCCAACCCTTTTGATTTAAGCTCTACACCTTTGGGCCATTATGGTGTTGTTAGTTAGTGTTTTTTCTTTTTTGGTATTTTCTTTTTCCAGGCATTTAGAGGTGCATTATACTTGGCTACTTTTGAGTGGGCTTAGTGTATTTCTTCTGGACTTTTAGCTTTGATTCAGACTATTATGCTTTTGGATAGCCCTCAACGTAAGGTGATTTAAACGCTTGGGAGTAAATCGAATATGTATTTGGCAAGTCCATTGTGTATTCAGTAGTATCAATGGTTATTTGCTGCTATGTGCTTATTAGTTCCTACATCCAAAGTTGCTTTACTTAAAATTCTACTTCTAATGTTCTTAGCGATAATTCGATTATGATTCATAGGCGGATTATTGTGTAATGTTGGCCTCTATCTACCTTATTAATGGATTGAGAACCATATTTTTTTTGTCTTTATTCACACACCTCATTTGTTGTTCTATTACTTAAATTTAATTTTATTAAATTACCCAAATTATTGTCATACCCCACAATTTGGGGCTGGGGATGTTCCATAAATTCACTCAGAATGACGTAATCAGCCGCACCCATTAATTAAATTGGATTTGATTCAATAATTGGATGATTACGTGAAGGAAAAGAAAAATAGATCACTTCTCATAGGAGAAGGGGGAAGCCCTAGAGGCTGAAATGTTATAATTGAAGCCTTAAAAAATGCATGAAACAAAGGATGACATCACTTGTGTGTGGAAACAAACTCAACTTCGGTTGTGCAGTACTTTAATATGTCTTTTGGGCCCAGCTAACTTTAAGAAGGGAAAATGATTATCTGATTGTCGCAAATATTCAAGGATGTGAATGGTTGTTAACGTTTTAGCTAACCATGGTGCATATATGACTGGTTTCTACTGACGAGATGGTCTTCACCAGTTTACTTAGGTATTTAACAATTATATGGTATCAAGGGCCTCTTTGAGGAGGCGTAGAGCATCTGTAATATTAATCATCTTAATTGTTGGTTACCTTACAATTCTCTTTCTTCTTATTTCCTTTATATTCTTGGACTTCTGATGTTTTCTTGCTTTACTTTGTTTCTTGGAAAGAGAGCTTTAAACTTGTTATTTTTTATATTGTGGGCGGTGCTATTAATGCACCCTTTTTTGCTATTAATACACCCTTTATATGGTGAGAACCAATCATCAATCAAATTCAAGTGACAAGTTTGTAAATAAAAAAAAGTGTGGATAGGAAAATAAATGGGGTGTGTTAATAGCAAAAATGATGTGTTAATAGCAATACATTATATTGTATCATTGTTTTGCATATTGTTTCATGGTTGGCTTTGATTTGGTCCTCCAACTAGCTTGTATTTTTCTTAATAAAATGATTGAATAAAATTATATTGTATCATTGTTTTGCATATTGTTTCATGGTTGGCTTTGATTTGGTCCTCCAACTAGCTTGTATTTTTCTTAATAAAATGATTGAATAAAATTTCCAAAATGGATGATGAGTTAGTCTCGTCTTTGCTTTCTTAATAAAATAATACTGTATTTCTCTAATTGATGAAGAACTTGTTAACTGCTGATGATAATATGTTGTCTTTTTCATTGTTCGTAATTTTTCTTTTATATGCTTTGTACTGTGGCTTTTGCTAGAAATCAGGGGCCCTGAGATTTTGGGGGCTCAAAGCGAAAACAAAAATTAGGGCTCTATGTAGTGATGCAGAAGGATATTGCTTATCTACTTAAGCCCTTACTTTAGTTTAATACCATCACTATAATATGACAATATCAAACTCGACAAACCCAATTATAATTGATTATATTTCCATACAACCATACCACTATCTTTTATCAATGATAACTTCCAATAATAAGGTGAAACACATTTGTTACAACAGATATGATATTACATAATAGGTTTTCCCTTATACCATTCATATGTCTATAGTTGTTTTGTGAAGAGAAACAAAACTACAAAAGGAAACGAAAAAAAAAAGGATTGGACTATGAATTGAAATCAAACATTCAAACACTCAAACCAAAACTTATCTCACAATCAGTTTTCTGAATTGAAATCAAAACCCTTCTCATTCTCAATCTCAAGTTCCCAACTAAGAAATTATAAAAGCCATAGGATTGAACTCATTAGAGGAGGAGGACAGACTTACTTGAAAAGAATTTCATGACTTTCGTCTGTGAGAAGTCGAGGGTTGCAGGCTGCTGCAATGAGACCTCGATAAGAGAAACACTCGTCCGTGCGGCACTCGATTAAAAAAGAGTTAAAAGAGTTGCGTGTGTTTGGAGTCATTGAACATTTAGTATACCTATTTTTTTTTTTTCCTTTTAATATATATGTATATGTTTTTACTCTTTTTTTTTTGCCTAAAGCACAAATTTGTTTAGAAATAATGGTTTATTGGAAGTAAATTGCATAAAAGGTAAAAGAAGTAAGAAACTTTTGGAGGCTACATTGTGAATTTCATTGATAGAGGAAAATGAGGTTACAAGAAGCATATATAAGTCTAGATAGGGCTAAGATGTAGAATAACAAGAATGCCCTTATAATAAACCTAACATCTATTACACTCTTAACAACCCCCCCC
>NC_020496.1:14383966-14385061 GCF_000184155.1 Fragaria vesca subsp. vesca
TTTATTTTTGTCCACTCACTCTAACGTTATTAAATGTTTTCCCCTGGGCCCTTCGTTTTAAATTGCCCAGTCTGCAGAGTTCGGGTTGGATCTAGTAGGAGACGAGGCATAGTCACCCGCATTTCTGCCAGTTTTCGCCAGTAGGTTACCTGTTCAACCTACTCGTGTTTTCTTGCTTCCGCTTGTGTTTAGTAGCTCTGAATACTTTAGAATTTTTGTATATTATGCGATGTTCAGAAGTGATAAATTAAGAGTGTAATTTGAAATTTTCGAGTTAGGGTTGTCCATCTGCAAGGGAGATTTTCTTAATCTTTTCAGTAAATTTTCCTTGGAGGTGGTCCCCGCACGACTTACTCTGGGTTTCAGGGTGAAATTCGGGGTGGGTCGTGTCAATAACCACACAACCCATCCATAATCTAACTATCATACCAATCTCACTAGTCTGAAAAGAAAAAGAAAATTTTTTAATTTGATAAAAATATGGAAAAATGGAAAACTGATGAGAATGACATAATAGACGAGATCATAGATGAATCCTATGATTCGAGTAGTACTAGAGATGCCAAAAGTGGAAAGAGGTTACCAATGAATCTTCTGAAGATATTGATGTTAGAAGACCCAAAGTCTCAGATCTCGCACCAATCGATGAAGGATAGTCGGCCAGACGACGACGGTGAGAATTAGAAGACAAGATGAGGACAAACCCGGGAGAGCCATCGCGGAATCTTTTGTGGCGGCCATGGTCTTTGAGAAAGAGAAGATGATTTGGATCTGTGAGGAGGGCAACAAGAAATTTTGGGAAAAATAGTTGGGTAGGGTTCAATTGGGGAAAGCTAAATCTAAGGGACTAGAAAAAGTGCGGAAGCAATTAGATAGCAAATATCAGAGCCAAGGCTCTAATACCATGCTAGAAACCATGTATTATTCAAAGGAAATGCAGAAATTGAAGGAAAGCAAGTAAAGAAAACGAAGAGGCTGCAAATAGACTACATCTTGTATTTCTAATGATGAATAGTGTACATCTTATATAATTTATATAGGGTAGGGATTAGAGTCAAATGACTCAAATACCCTTATACTCTTACCCCCCCCCCC
>NC_020496.1:14385081-14386165 GCF_000184155.1 Fragaria vesca subsp. vesca
CCCCCCCCCCCCCCCCAACCCCCTAACCCCCCCCAAAAAAAAAAAAAAAAAAAAACCCAAATATGCTGCTCTAGCATAATGGTTGCAACAATTTCACACATATAGCCAAACTTATAAGATAACATCCTCATTCAAACCCAACATCCATGTAGCTTTATGAGGCAACTCTTAAATCAATTAGATAGGACTGATGGACGCAACATAGCTTTGAGGCAGCAGAATTTCGTATAGCTTTTCATCATGAAACTGAAAAATTGCATATTTGTTGAAATTTTTGAAAACTGAAAATTTGCATACATAGCAGAAAAAAAAACATAAGGCTACTCTTAAGCCAAGACAGCTTTCAAGCCAACATACTCCTGGAACAATCTTTTGGCATCAATATTTGTATTTCCAGAAGTCATCATAGCCCAAGTGTCCATCAACAGCTTCTATTCACAACTCCCATAACATCTTGTTGACAAAATCTACCAACACTAATATTCAATTCTTCTCTTTTTCTTTTTTTCAAACATCTCCAATAAAGGCAGCAAATAGCAAATATGAAGAGCAATATCAACACAAACCAACCATCAACAACACATCAACAGTAGCAGAGAATCCTATAACAACTTCACCAAATTTAGACATGAACTACACACTATAACTGTCACATCCCGACCCTTATATTTTTACCTTATTTACTAGCCTGATTATAATAAGAATTTTACCGTCTCGATCATTGAGTAAATAGTTTAATTGGTCCCTAGAGGGGTTTCGGGGACGATTATGTGCGGAGGATTATTAGTATGAGGAAAATACGACGACGGTAAAAATGGTAAATTTTAGCTAGTAAAAGGTAATTTTATTCGGGTATTATTTTTCGGGGTGTTTTTATTTTTTTGAAGTGGGTTGATATAGGTTGGACCGGTGGAGGCCCAACCCATTTTTCTTTCCTCCTCCCTTTCTCTTCTTCCCTCTTTCTTTTCCTCTCCCCGAGCCTCCCGCTGCCCGGTTTTCCGGCTGTCCTCCCGCCGCCGTCCGACCTCCGTTCGCCGCCGGACCGGTCCCGTTCGGTCGGTCTCCCTCCCAGCAACATTTCTAG
>NC_020496.1:14386185-14389742 GCF_000184155.1 Fragaria vesca subsp. vesca
TATGACTTGGCCCATCATGCTGTTTTTAATTGATTACCAAAAGAGTAGATTTGATCTTCCACAATCCAGCATACTAGCAGAGCCACCATTACATTTCCTTTTCAGACCAGAAGTACCAACCATCAAATAAAAAAAATTGCAGTAGCTATCTTCAAACTTTTTTTTTAACTAAAATCATTATCAATTTCAAACATCTATGTAGGTGACTCCAAACCATATGCAACACCATCTCCAGGGCATAAGAAGACCAAGATATGTAAACATCTCTCATCACTCCAGAGCCATAGAATTAATCACACATCCATTGTGTCAAGCCAAATTCACCAGTCCAAAAAAAATTATAAAATTCTTCATCAACTTAAACTTTAACTTTAAACTTCAAAATAACAAAGAAATGGACAAATGATGAACCTTTGCAGAACAACCAAGACTAGAAAAATAGTCTACAACTCAAGTGAGAGAAATGCCACTCTGAAATGGATACCAAATTCTGCATCTTCACAACACTTTAAAATTGCATAAGCACATATTCTTGTATAGCAGCCACTCTAATAACTCCTCACAACTTTCCATTAGAAGATATAACAACTCTAATCAAACACTGCAACATCCTTATAACCACTAAGGGAATAGTAGACACAAACTCCAAATTTAACAACAATGTGGAAAAATACTCTAAAATAAACATACTCTCACACAAGCCATACATTCAGACTATGATCTAATCATCACGTCAATTCACCACTCAAAAAAGAAATATAAAACTACTTCATCACCACCTTCTTCTTTGGTTGACGGCAAACAAACTTTGACAAGAAAAATTAAAGTGGAAAACTGATAGATTGATCATAACAGCCAAGACTAAATAGAAAATCCATGAATTGAGTGAAAGAGATGCCAAATTGGAGAGGTATTACTAATATTGCTAAAGAATTTGATGCTAGCAGAGATACAGGAGAACCGAAGCATAGCAAAGTAAGACCAGAAAAGAAAAATTGATATCAGTATCACCAACAAATCAAAAGTCTAGGGATATTCACTTTCAAAATACTCATCTCCCATCCGGATTCATCTCAAAATACTCATTTCCCATCCAGCCAGATTCATATCACCATCAATTATATATCAAAACGCTCTTCAAAAAGTTCAGATAGCGAGAATAATTAAGCAGAAGCTAGAGATGATTATACCATAGTGATGTTGGAGAAAGAGATTCCAGATTGAGGAATTGAAGTCGGCACGAAAGACGAAGGAAGACTAGGTGGCAATGACGATGTCCGAAATAAGGACTTCGTTGCTTCGAGATAAGAAGCAGTCGCGCCTAGAGACTCTGATTCGAGGCTTCGATTTGAGAAGACACGAGCATAATATGAGGTTAGGGTTTGTGAATTTGGGGGAAATTGAAATTGAAAACAAAGCTATAGAATTCTAAAACGCAGAAGCTAGCAAAGAAACTCATAATTTGATGCTAATAGATGCAACTAACGCACAATAATAGCACGGTCATCAAAAATAGGGGAAATATTTAGACCCCAAGTATCGTACCATGGGGATTGAAGGGCTAACCACAATCGTTGGGTAATCGGCAATAAGTCACTAATGACAAAGAAAGAAAATAAAATAAAGAAAAATGCTACTCTAAGGCACCAAGCCTTAGCGATGCTCGACCTTGGTTCGCACCAAAACCTAATCAATACTAATGCCTAGTGATGGCTATTTACAATGAGTCGAGATTTCGAAATTGTGATTGAAATTTTTAAGTGAAAAATATTAAAAACTAAATTGACAATGAAAAATAAAATGAAGTAAATAAAATAGAGGGATTTGGGTGCTAGGGATCACTCTAGCAATTTCAATGCAACGAATAAATTTCAAGCAAATAATCATATCTGCATGAGTACCAAATCCCGTACTTAATGCCGGTCAAGGCCACTAAGCCGAACTTCCTCAAGGATATTCACATTTCCGATTAAGGAAAACATGAACTCTCTAATTCACGGACTAGTACCATATCAAGGCTACTAAAACATGAACCAAAGGCGAAGAGTCCTAGAAGTTAGGGATTTAAGCATGCAATAGTTGCAACCTAGAATGTCACGATTACATAGTTCTGTACCTAATGCCAGTCAAGGCCACTAAGTCAATTGCTCCTATTTGGTATCCACTCTTCCGATCAAGGCAATAATGAACTCTTTAATCACAATTTTCATGCCGTGTTAGGGCCACAACAATAGGCCTAAAGGCGAAGAGTACAAGAAAATAGAAACTTAAGCAATCATTAATTCCCGATTAAGCAACTACTTGACACACCACGCTAATTACAAGAAGCTAGTGCACAAAAGAACCACCAATTGAATCACACATCACAAATCTTAACACATAACAAAGAGAGTGGTCAATTCCCTAAATTCATGCATCAAGAATCAATAAGCATAGTAATTAGAGTGCAGCCATATGAAAATACATTATATATTACCATGCAAATATGTTCATTACATCAAAATTGAGCTAGAGTTGGAACCCTAGCTCCCAAAAAGAGTTTTACTCACTACCCATAATAATATGCATCAAAATTCAAAGAGGAAAAAATAGTGTAGGAGAAGCAAGGGTAGCCACAATTAGCTAGAAAGCTATCATGACTATCATTGAATTACAACTCCTACAAGTACCTAAAGCTTGAATCTTGTAATTGGATGACCACTTGAAGCTTTGGGTGAGTCCTTAAAACTAAAACTAAAGATATGAAAGAAAATGGAGGAGGAAGGTGGGAATGAGATGAGAGAGCAGCCCTAAGGCTGCCCCCAAATATGAAGTGCGGCTAGGTCTCTTCCTTTATGCCCGGTCTCCCCTCTCTCTTTGCAATTGGGATCCATTTATACAATTATACATAAGTGGTTGGCGTGAGAAGTAAATAGAGAAATGGATGTGCTGAGGCGGCAGCGCTTCATTGGTTGCCAGGAGATAAGCACGGATCCAGTGTGGTATAGTGTGCGTGAGAGTGAGGCTGGTAGCATAACTGAGGGGTCACGTGCAAGTAGGGCTGGGCATATTCTGATCGGGCCGGTTTAAGGCCCAAACCGGATCCAATCCGAATTATTCGGATTCTTAAAATCTCCATCCGGATCCGGATTTTTTTCACTCCATCCGAAAATTCGGCCCAACCGAAATTCGGATCGGTTTCAGATTTGGGCCGAATTTGATCCATTCAGTAAAACAGTAACATTCTGCCATTCTGTATTTCACAAAAACCTTGCAACCTAAAACAGTTTCAAACACTCAAAGAGAATACTGAGTCTCATAGTCATACTTCAAGGAGTACAAGCTTATCACAGTCATAAACTCATAATTCATAAACTCATTACAAACCAAGCAAATTAATTTGTCCAGAAATAAATAAAAGAGCAGAGGCTGCAGAGCAGGCTGAGCAGCAAGAGTTCATAAGTTCATAACTTAAATAAAAAGGCAGACATGCAGTAGCAAATCCCTAATTTTACTTGGTCTCTTCAGGTGATGAGGCTGCAGCATTTGTGACACCAGATTTTGCAAAAACAAGAGAA
>NC_020496.1:14389762-14408858 GCF_000184155.1 Fragaria vesca subsp. vesca
TGCAAAAACAAGAGAACCATATCAAACTTTGAAGACCATACAAATAAACACTTGCAAACACTACAAATTTACAAGTTCAAAAGCAAAAATAATAAATAGTTACCTGCTGTGAGCTTTTCCAACTCACAATACTGCTCCATTTCAGTCTTGACAGGCTCACTGAACATTGGCTTGCTAGTGTCTCTCAACCAGTCACTAGTACATACCAAAGCCTCAACCATTTTAGGGGTTAGACTAGCACGAAATAAATCTAGAATCCTTGATCCAAGGCTGAAAGCACTTTCAGATGCTACTGTGGAGGCAGGCACTGCAAAAACATCCTTTGCAATTTGTGACAGGATTGGGAACCTAGCTGCATTCTCTTTCCACCAACCCAACAGCTGAAAGTTAGAGTTCCTAGGGTCCTCAGATGCCTCCAACATATACTTGTCAACCTCAGTTTTTATCTCTACCACATCTTTAGCCTGCCGAAGCTTCACAAACTCATTCACTGTTGCATAATGGCTGTCCTCCTCTTCTGTAACTCCTTTTGAGACTGACATGGGCTGAGTTGAATTGTAAGAAGCAAGGGCAGCATCAGGATCATTAGCAGCATACTCATTGAAAAGCTCCTGCAATGTGCTCTTCACATTAATCACCAACACCTCCACCAACTTCTTGTCTATCTTCAACTTGGGGAAAAAGAAATCCAAGTACAGAAACTTGTACCTGAAAAGAAAACAAGTCAGTAAACACAAGTATTACACTACTTGACAAAACAGTATTACAAAACTGTTAAAACAAAGCAACACAGTATTATAAAACAAAACAGTACAGTCTTAGAACAATACCTTGGATCTAAAACAATTGCAATGAGAATAATTTTGTTGATGTTTTCAACCCTCCCCCAATATTTGTCGAATTTCTCCTTCATTGATTTGGCAATTTTGGAAAGCAGATTATCATTACCTTGCATAAAAAAAAAACAGAGACATTTAGTTAACATTGTTAAATTGTTAAAGACATAAAATGAAGACAGTAAAGCAAATTTGAAATAAAGTTGAGTAATTTACCCTCGATGCACTTGTTCAGCTCTCCAACCAGTGTACACATCCATTGGATTGGCTGATTGGAAGTCACAACTTGTGTCCCACTGAAATCAAGGGTTGCCTCATAGGAAATTTTCAAAAACCTCACAAGCCTCTCAGCCTGGTACCAATCCTCTGCAATTGGAGGTCCAGCTTTCTCACTAAAATATGCAGCAAACTGTGGATCCTCATCCTCCATCCTTTGAATCGCCTTCCGGTACTTAATAGCTATGTCTAGCATTAAGTATGTTGAGTTCCATCTAGTGCAGACATCTAAAGGCACTATCCCACCCTTGTGCTCCACTTTTTCTTGAGTTGCACATTTCCTAAACTTCTCCAACCTAGATGGACTCGATCTAATGCACTTCACACAGTTTCTAATGGACTCAATCGAGGAGTCCAGCTCTGCCATTCCATCCTTAACCACTAAGTTAAGAATGTGACAGCAACACCTAAGATGCAAAAACTCCCCTTTTAGGACTAGCTCATTCCAATTCCCTATCTTCTCTTTCATGTAATCCAAAGCCACTTGATTAGGAGAAGCATTATCAACAACAATGCAGAAAATTTTCTCTATTCCCCACCCAATGAGACAAGTTTCGACAAGCTGCCCTATTGTCTTCCCCATATGGTTTGGTATCACACAAAAGTTTAAGATTCTTTTGTGTAAAACCCAATCAACATCAATAAAGTGGGCTGTGAGCACCATGTAATTGATATTTTGGATCGAAGTCCAAGTATCAGTGGTTAGTGAAACTCTCGATCTGTCCATAAGTGGCTAAAATATTTTTGATTGTAATCCTCTCCGACTCATACAACTCCCAAATATCTCTAGCAACTGTCCTACGCGAAAACATCTTAAACTGTGGCTGAACTTGACTTATAAAATATTTAAACCCAGGCCCATCAACAAAACTAAATGGCAATTCATCCCTAACTACCATCCTAGCAAGAGCTAACCTACATACATCCTCATCATAAGACCAAGCAACTAACTTACCCCTCTTGTCGAAAGACTCTTGTGCCTTGAAACGAAAAAAAACGTAAAATCGGTAACTCAACTAATCGACAGTATAAACTGTATTTGAAAATGTAGAAAGTGAGAGAAATGAAATTACCAACTGCTTCTGTTTCTTGGGGACCCTAAGTGGACACTTCGGGCAATTGAACAACAGGTGATTCTTCATGTTACTGGTCCCATTCGATCTCGTATCACATCCATAGGTTTGCGGACAGTGATTGCACTTCGCTCTCGGCTTGGCGAGAGGTGTGCCATCGAGATTCTTCATCAGGGTAAAATGATCCCAGGCGATGTTGTGATTCTTCCTCTTGGATTGAACCGAGGAAGAATTCCCTAACGCAGCAGCAGCAGCATCAGGTGGAGCTTGAGAGCTGTGCAGCCTGTGCTGAACTATGGAACCTGATGCAGGAGTTGATGTAGTGTCACATCCCGACTCTTATATTTTTACCTTATTTACTAGCTGGTTTATAATAAGAATTTTACCGTCTCCGTCATTGAGTTAATAGTTTAATTGGTCCCTAGAGGGGTTTCGGGGACAATTATGTGCGGAGGATTATTCGTAAGAGGAAAATACGACGACGGTAAAAATAGTAAATTTTAGCTAGTAAAAGGTAATTTTTATTCGGGTATTATTTTTCGGGGTGTTTTATTTTTGAGTTGGGTTGATATAAGGTTGGACCGGTTAGGAGGCCCAACCCATTTCTCCTCCCTTTCTCTTCTTCTCTCTTTTCTGTTCCTTCTCCCTCCCGTGCTCTCTCTCCGCCGGAAGCTCCCAGCCACCAGCTGCCGCCGTCCGGCCAGCCAGCTGCCGCCGCTCCATCCCAGTTCGGAGCCCCGCCACCTCCTCTCCCTCCCCGGCCTAGCCCCCGAGCCTTTAACCCGCCGGAAGAGGAGAAATCCCGCCGGAGACGCCGGGAAGCATTTCGCCGGAACTCCCCCCTCCGGCCACCAATCCAGGCAAGCTTGGTACGGTTTTGTAGCCCTCCAACCCAGCAGCCTTGCCCTAAAAGGACTCTCCCTCTCTTGAGCTAGGTAAGGAGAAATGTGGAGTTGAAATTTATAGGGCTTTTAGGTGTTTGTGTTCGATTGCCCTAGTTAGGCTTAGAATTTGGGTTTGTGCTGGTCAGGAAAGTTGTAGAGCATGTTGAGGAGATTATTCTGTCAAAATTTCATAGGTTTTGGAGGTCGCCGGAATTGGCCTCCGGCCGCCGCTGCCGGCGGAGGCGCCGCCGCCGGTTGGGAGATTTTTATGTTTTTAAATGTGGAATATTAAGGGGAGTTTATTGAAGTGAGTTATGGAATTTTTGGTTGAGTTTTGGATAGGTTTGTGAATTTCCGAAGTTTGGTATTTTGGCGGTTAATTAATGTAGAATCCGGCCGTAGGATTTAAGTCGTATTCTGTGGGAAGTTGTTTTTACGGCTGCCGGTATGTTCGGCGAAGTTTGAGCCGTATTGAGTTAAGAATGGCGAATTTGGGCGATGATGAGTGTGTGGGAGGCTCACGTTTAATTTTGCCCATTTTGTTTAAATATTGGATTTTTGGTGGGAAATTAATTATATATTTGGAACAGGACGAGAGGAGGCCCGAGCAGAGGAAGCCTCGGAGCGTCATCAGGCTTAGGCCTAATTTGTGAGTGGACCTATATTTTAATTGAAAAGCATGCGATGAATTATATGTTGATCATTTAATTCTTTTCCTGAGATTTATTTATTTCTCGGATATTTGGCAATTTTCCTCTTTTGGAGAGATCCCGAAAATGAGATTTTCAGTGGATATGTTTATTGGATGTTTATGATGATAGTATGTATATGTAAATGTTAGCTGGCCATACGTGCTGATCCGCCATAATGAGGTAAAATACCATTATGGTGTGACGTGAGTGTTAGACACAAGCGTAGTAGCCCTATATGAAAACTATTTTTTATTTGGTTTATTTAGGTTTTCATATAGGGAGTCCACACGTATATACACTCGTGCTTTTTTCCGCCATACTGAGGTACAATTCCATTATGGTGTGACGTGAGCGTTAGACGCAAGCGTAGTAGCCTTGTATGAATTTCTATTTTTCTAATTTGTTCTTAGAATTCATACAAGGAGTCTGACGAGTGTAAATACATACACTTATATATGTTTATATATAATTTAGCCTGAGAGGCTGTATTTTATTTAAGTTTTGGAGACTAGCCGGTGCTGGTCGTGAAGTTGCCAGTTTTTGAGTTGAGCGCTTTTGAGCGATTGCATGCAGTATTATTTTATTTGGAAATTAAATTGGGGAAGCATAAAGAAATATTTTTATTTAATTTATTTTTGTCCACTCACTCTAACTGTTCCACATGTTTTCCCCTGGGTCTTTCGTTTTAAATTTCCCAGTCTACAGAGTTCAGGTTGGACCTAGTAGGAGACGAGGCATAGTTACCCGCTTTTCCGCCAGTTTTCAGCAGTAGGTTACCTGTTTAACCTACTAGTGTTTTCTTGCTTCCGCTAGTGTCCAGTAGCTCTGAATACTTTGGGATTATTGTATATTATTCCGGTGGTGTGCTCGGTCGGTTGACTTTATGTTTAGAATTGCTGAAGAATAATATTTGCTTTTATTTAGCTGGATAATTGTGTGATTTTTTTTGGAAGTGCTGTAGTAAATGTGTGAATTGGAGATTTTTCGGGTTAGGGTTGTCCATCTTCAAGGGAGGTTTTACCAATCTTTTGGTAAATTTTCCTTGGAGGTGGTCCCCGCACAACTTACTCCGGGTTTCAGGGTGAAATTCGGGGTGGGTCGTGTCATGTAGGGGTTGTTCCATGGTTGCTTGACGATGGATTGGATGGACCTGAATCCATCACCTAAAAGAAAATGAGAAATGAGAGAGACTGAGACTTGAGAGGCAGATCGAAAATGAGAAATGGATTTAGGGTTATGGTTTTTAGGTATTTATATGGAGGATTCAGTGTGGGAGGGTTCACGGTAAAGAGTTGTATGCACCATTAATGATGCGACACGTATATAAAAAATAATAATTAAATATTAATATTCGGGTCGGTTTAATCGGGCGGTTTAGGGGGCTGAACCGGATCCAAACCGGTTTAAACCGGTTCAGGCCGGTTTGAGTCATTTTTCCAACAGTTTTTCCGGTTCGGTTAACCGGCCCGCTTTTTCGGGCGGTTTTTTCGGTTGAACCCGGTTATATTCGGTTTGCGTCCAGCCCTACGTGCAAGCTTGAATTGGTGAAATCCATTGGTTAATTGGATTAACCATGATTAATAAGCTGTTGCACGGGATTTGCACTTGTAAATAGGTCAATTAACCAATGTCTTAATTAAACAATTAAGCATTGATCAAGGTATCCATAAGTTCATCTTTTTGTCGGGAAAGTCCATTTTTCTTCAATTTCACCCAATTTTCTCTCATTTCTGCAACTCCGCTTATTCTCTAACAAAAGAAATAAAAATAGATTAATTACATATCAATTGCTATGAGGGTTAGCAAATTCATAACGTGAGCATCTCCAGCAGCATTGATAAATTGAAAAAAAATTAGAGATTTATCAATTTTTAAATGAATCTTTGCTCCAGCAGTATACTTAAGAAATTGATAAATTTAAAAATTGATAAATTTATCAATCTTTGGGAGACAATTAACTAAAACTTAGCTAATGTATACAATTTAGCAATACTGCTGGAGTAAAAGTTTAAAAATTGCTGTTGTAAATCTAAATGTTGATAAATTTAGCAATAAATTTAACAGTACGAATTATGTGTGTAAAAATACACATAATTAACTCATAAGCCACAAGGCACAGGATTGTGACCATATGACTCAAATACCCTTATACTCTTAACAACTTTTGGCAACTATATGTAAAAATGCATTAGAAGATCTGTATTTATCTTAGGGATTGTTGAGAGATGAACATAAAGTATCAAACTATACTAATCCAAATAGTAATTGTACGAAATTTGGATAAGTGGGAAGAACATAAGACTTCTCTTTTCACACACTCAATTCATCAACTTCCTTTCCCTTCCAATGCATCTCCAGATTCACCAAAACCAAGCGTTCTCGACATGTTATCAGTTCATTCTTATCGGAAAAGTAGAGCACACGATAAGCTATTGGGGACCTTATGATGGATGCGATGTAGGCTAAGACGGAGGAGGCTAGGTGACATTTTGGGGAATGAGAATAAGTTGAGGCGTGTTCTAGCGAAGATACTTTGGGTCACAAGTAATCAAGTGTGTACCATGTTGATTTGTTCTTGCATGTTTAGGGGAGAGAGTTCTTCTCCAAGGCAAGGTTCTAAAAAACTGTCTAAGTGGCCGCCTAGGCGATGAGGGAAGTCGGGTGAGGATTTAGCAGTGAGGGAAGTCGGATGGGGATTTGGCGGTGAGGGAAGTCAGGTGGGGATTTTGCGGCCGCCTAAACGACCTAATGTTGACTTAGGCGCTAGGTTACGTGCGTGTTGAACTCCTTTTCTTCTCAAGTTAGAGATAAGAAATCGAAGTTAGAGACTATTATAAGAAGTTCGAGTCAAGGGAGAATGGAGGACACTTGATGTGCAGGTTACTTGTAGCACCCCAGGAAGGGGTTAACCTTATTGTCATGATTCTAAGCCAACGAGAAACCGACACATCTGAAGATTGTGTTGACAACCCATTAACTTAAAACCAAAAGGTTATTTTAGAATTTAAAACAAATAGAACGAGTGAGGTATCTCATAACTTTCGTAAGTATACAAATAAGAGTTTTTAAAACCCGCGGAAGGTGGAGATTTTAAAGGGCCGATTTAAAACATTGTGACAGCATAAAAAATTCACATCACGAACAACAATTTGGAGCAGTCTTATAATTTTACATAACGAAATAAGGAATGCTTCAAAGAGGAAGAAGGAAAACAGGTTTGCACTACATGATCAAGACAAGAACATTAGGCCAAGGGTTCACACACCTAGCTTCCCTTAGCATTCTATCATGTCTCAGCTAATTTTTGAGTTTTGCAAGCTTTGAGAGATTAAGTGATTTGGTAGTTTTCTATCGAGAATTTAGGTTGCGAGGAGAGAGGTTATTTTAGCATGGAAGAACCAAATCATTCTTCATGTTGTAATCTTCTTCTTGTCTAGAATATATATCCACCCTCATCATCAATCATATGAGGAAATAGGTTAAGTGTTATGACTGAACCTAGTTAAAGTTCTTGTTTTTACTTGCATTGTTTCTTAATACTGTTTTCATTCGGTTTCAGTCTTGGGCAAAAGAATTACGAAGGTGACCTAAATTTCCTTACAACTGCAAACCCCCAATCCAAGCGAAAAGATTAATTCAATATGATGATTTACATCCATATTAGAAACTCAATTTTTGCTCATTCTAAATGCTTATTAATGAACTTATTTGGCGATGTCGTACATAAGGTAAGATATGTACGATTCATTCAACGAGACCAGTTATTATTTGGTATCAAGAATGAATTTATTAGGCGATACAAATTTTAATATGGTCGTACATTATCATATATATGAGTAGACATACATATTTGTTTATTATTTTCTTAAAGACGATAAAGCGACCTAGTTCCTTCTCTCTTGATGAGAACATTAACGTCCTTACCCAGAACAAGGAGAAGTAGAAACACTAGCAGTAGCACTGCCATCTCTTGATTGTCGAGTACACTCACCGGTACTCGTAGAGGTGGAATCAGAACCAGCCTCCTCAGTTTGTTGAAAATACTTTTGCAAATCGCTCTTCGATCAACTTCTCAAACTGTTCACGTTTTTCCTTTTCAATAGCTTTAACTGCCTTCTCTAGCTTCTTGACCTCTCTACGTTGCTTCTTCCAATCTAATAACTCTTGATTGGACTCTTCTACCTCACTAATAATAGGGTTAGCAGGATCCCCATTGACACGCAGGTACTCGTTATCATTAGTTCTAATAAAGAGGGTCGCCTCACTCTTTATCTCTTCCATATATCTAACATGTTTAGATAGAGTTATCAAATTGCGACGCAACTGTCGCTTGTTTGTTGGGTTCAACTTCGAAATGAAGACATCCATGCGGCACAGGTAAATGATGTGCAAATAATGCTAATACCCAACCTTATATATTAGAGATGAGATTCGTACTCTATGTGTGAAATCTAAAGAAGTATTTATAATAGTGTTTTAATCTTCTATATGTGTCAAATAAACCATATATGCTAAATAACACCCTATTAATGAGGGATATTGTTTTCTTCCATATTTGTGCATGAACACAGTTGACGGTCCTCCTTAGAGAGTTTCAATATTAAATTTGATCAAAACAAGATGATTCATTTTCATGGGATCAAGTTGGAATGAAAATTTTGTTAATGATTTGTTGTTTCTGCATTTGGAAGAAAAACAATTAATTCTGAAAAACATGGCCTGAATTGTAGAAGATAATCTCTTAAAACTTAAAAAAAATAAAAAATAATAATATGAATAGGAGAAGTTTAGGAAAATTATCTGTAACAATTTAAATTGAAAGTTCTATCTTCAAAAGTAGGAAAGATTTTAACAAGGTCAATTTGCTTGTTGAAAAAGAATATGTTCTAGTCAATATAAATCTTCGTCAATGTGTCTATTTCTCGTAATAATCTAGTTTAGTCAAAATAAATCTTCATCAACGCGTCTTTCTCTTGCGATAGGGTAAGGAGACTCTAATGTAGTGCAAATTCACGTGTCTCACCTATGCACAATTGGTCTAAATAATGAAAGCAATCAACTCGTTTAATTTGAAAATAAATCGCTTCGAATAAGTTTATTAATTAGTCATGGACTGGCCTTTAAGATTCAAGTGTTCTGAATTCTAATATGTTTACTACCATCCCCGTAGAAATAGCCGAGACACACCATAGGTAGGAGGTTGTCGGAGATATACACCGGTGACCGACCATCAGAAGGCCATGCCCATTTACATGCCTGGCAGGGCGCCGACGCCTAGGAGCCCCTCACTGGAGCCTCACACAGCGGCCATCATAAACCACCAACTTGGTAGCGAACCTACCCCAAATAAGCAGTCCCATGCCTCGAGGGGGAGTGACACAGTTCCCAAGACAAACCTTTATAAACAAGCACGACCTCCCGAAAGAGGTAAGTTCTCTATCTACACTAAACTTTCCCGCACCTAATCAAGTAAGCATTGTTGCTGACTTAGGCATCAGAGAATCATAAGCCGGCAATCTCGGTCTTGATTCCCTGATTGATTGCTTCTTGTGCAGGTTTTGAAGGATTAACGTCGGAATTCTCTATCAACCCGCTACTGGGACGTCTGCAAAAGCATAATACAATATACTTTGCTTTTCTTATTAGAAATGATAGTGAAACTAGAAAAAAAAAAAATCAACAATATTGATCTAGCGAACTGCTATGCTAGGATTTATGGGAGGACATCTCTCTTTTCCCTACATCTGCAGTCATAAACGAGTACCTTGTTATTGGCTTTGAATTGTTTAGCAAAATTAGTTAAAAGACCTTGTGGTTTTAGGTTAGCGGGTTGTCGGGACATCTTTTAGATGAGTCAATCGCTTGTTGGCTTAGAATCACGGTGTGTAGTCTACCTCACAATGTCATTTGTTCTGGGTTTGAACTGGAGTCTTGGGGAGATCAACACGATCTAGGTTTAAAAAGCGCGCAAGAACATAGCCACAAACTTCTCAAGAAAAATGAAACATGCATCTACCTCCGTCATCGATATAAGCTAGAAGCACCAAACCTTTAAAGACAAGCTTGCTG
The DNA here is from genome assembly GCF_000184155.1 of Fragaria vesca subsp. vesca. Classification (NCBI taxonomy): domain Eukaryota; kingdom Viridiplantae; phylum Streptophyta; class Magnoliopsida; order Rosales; family Rosaceae; genus Fragaria; species Fragaria vesca. The sequence continues at coordinate 14,399,593 of NC_020496.1, forward strand.
ACACATAAAACTTAATGCAAACTCATACTACTAGAGTTGTAGGGGGAATATTGAGCTTGTGTACTCTGATGACCAATCCTATTTTTGCACCAATCTCCTACTATCAAAACAAAAGCTTCATTTTTTTTAAAAACAAAAAAAACAAAACCTCCGTACGTTGGATGACCTTATCAAATCGTGATGGATCGCCATGCAACACCCCTTACACACCAACATCATATCTAATTGGGACAAGTGGAGCAAGCGTCCGGATTTTGAACACCACTGGTGGAGCGCAAAGCCTCACCATTATTTCTTGAAACACAACCGATTCCATTGGTCTTTATGAAAGAGTAGGAGGAAGACTATTTACACCATCATCGAAGACTTACAATTCTCTCTGGATTATATGCAGTCGTTGAATCCCACAATGCAAGTTTTGAGGCAAGACTCGTTGCCATCTCATTTGTTTTTTATGATAGGAAAAGAAAAACTAGATAGAGATGCATGTAGTCCACCCACAGATTACAGCATTAAAGGTTAAGACTAAAGCTGCACCTGAAGGAACATACTTCATCCAAACGCAAGAATTATCTAACTTATGACTAAGATTCGTGATGACATTTGCCACAAAGTTTGTTTCTCTGAATACATCTTTGATTGTTTGAAGCTTATAAACTCGAAGGAGCTTTAAAAAGTCTTGATATCTTAGCAAAACTTGAGAATTCTTCAAGGAGGTGCAGACATATGAGATTAAAAGAAGTGCTCCAATAGTACGTATCAACTGGTAATAATAGAGAAAAAACAATTGGGTAAATCATCAAGAAAATTCCAAGAAAAAAAAATTCAACCGTAGAAATACCAATTGATACAAAATTTTATATACGTAACAAAAGAGGTTATAAGTTCCACTCCATTAATCATTTTTAGTAGATAAAAATAACAACCATGAGTTCCCTTTAAAAAAAAATATCGTCATTCGTCAGCACAGAACTACACTTGAGGGAGGATAAAAGAGCTAACACACTTCAGTCAGTTTGATCTCAAGAAAACCCTACTCACCCAAAATTCCAATGTTCAACAACAACAGCATGTCAATCTCAGTCTCCGATGAAGAATCCGACGAGCTCGGCCGGATGCGCGTCCGAGTTCGCCGGAAGCGCAAGAAACTCGGCCACCGATTCAAGAACGAGTTCGTTCGCCGAGTGGTGAGGAATCTGGTCAAGTACTGGGCCCTTCTGATTTTTGTGCCCGCCATTTGTTTGCTTTTGTATGAGGCCTGGAGCATCGGCTGGAGATCCACTTCGCCGGTGAGTAAGTCGGAGAAGTCGAGTTTGGTGAACAATGCGAGCACGGAGAAGAAATCCGAAGCCAATTTGAATCGGCTTGATCCTACCACTCGGATTATTCATGGCATTAGGCAACGTAAGTTCCTTCTTCTTTGTTGTTGAGTGTTTGATTTCGATAATCTCCGAAGCCAATATGAAAATGATGGCGAGTTTTGCTCTCAGAATTTGATTCCGTAGCGTTTTTGATTCAGTTTCTAAGGTTCAGTTATGTAGACTAAGATGGTGATTTTAACTTGAATTGGAATGTTAGAGAATTTTGATGTGTGACAGGAGTTTAATTCCCAGGTTGCTTGCCGATTTTACCTCCTGAAGAACTTGAGCATTTGGAGGTGCCTTTGCGCAAAGATTCCAGTAGCACTGTTAAGAAATTGGTATACAGAACTGAGAATGATGACCCTCTGTTGTTGTTAGGAGGGTACAACAGCATGTCCGAAGAGCACATGGACGTGACGAGATTTAATATGTTCACTGGGAATCAAACTCTAGATCAGAGAGGTGAAATGTTTAAGGTTATAAGCTACATCTTTTATCTTAATTTCTAGGGCTAGTTTATTGTTTATAAGATCACAAGTCGACAGAAAAGTAATTGCGTAGGATGTGATGTCAGTGTTGTAGAAGAGGCAGTGTTCATAGTCTTATAAATTTGTGACTCACAGGTAAATGAAACTGTTACCATGAACTGTGGTTTCTACAGTGAAATTGGTGGGTTTAAGATCTCAAATGAAGACAAGAAATACATGCAAAGCTGTGACATTGTAGTCTCCACTTGTGCATTTGGTGGTGGAGATGATCTTTATCAACCGATTGGAATGTCAGAGGCATCCCTTCGGAAGGTTATTATCTTTTTCCCCATGCATCACTTATTAGCTGTACAAGTTCAGTACTTATGTAAAGCTCAATTTGTGCAGGTTTGCTATGTTGCCTTTTGGGATGAAGTTACTGTCAGTACTCAGGAATCAGCTGAACATAAAATTGGTGAGGATGGATTTATTGGGAAATGGCGCATTGTGGTTGTAAGGGATCTGCCTTTTGCGGACCAAAGGCTAAATGGAAAAATCCCAAAAGTAACAAGTTTTTGCCTCACTTAATTCATCATATTTTCTATTATTCATTTTGTATTTGAATAACTGTTACTTGCATTGTATCTTGATCTATACTTTGAGCCAATGTGTGATCACAATTTCTAAGGGCTATGGTCATATCATATAATTTTTCTGTATAGTTCTGTTTGATGTAGTCACATCAATTATGTGCATTGGTTCAGAAGTATGTTGAGCACTTGACAGGCTGAGAGTATTTCATGTAATCAGTTTAATCTGAGTATCAGATTTTCAATTGTTCTATTTTAATTGCTAGTTGAAATCATACTTATGGGTGTGAATATCTCTCTGATACTTTATTTTGTCTGGTTTTAGATGTTGGCACATCGTCTTTTTCCTCATTCAAAGTATTCCATTTGGGTAGATTCAAAGTCCCAATTTAGGAGGGACCCTTTAGGTGTTCTGGAAGCCCTTCTTTGGCGTACCAATTCTGTACTTGCGATCTCAGAACATGGAGCCCGCAGTAGCATTTATGATGAGGCAAAGGCTGTTGTCCACAAAAACAAGGCAAAACCGGAAGAAGTTGAGGTGCAGTTGGCTCAGTACCGTCATGATGGATTGCCAGAAGACAAGAGGTTCAATGGAAAGAAAGGTATGTTTCTTTTTTTTATTACTTGTTCTAACATAATCTCTAGATTGGCATGTGGACATCTATGATGCATCATCATTGGAAAGTTATTATGCATCTCTGTTGACTGTGTTATTTTTGAAGTTGCAGTAGTTTAATCTACCTTAGTTGCGGAATAGTAAAGAGTATTCGCTATCGGGTTTTTGTTAATGATGTTATTTTGAGGGAAAAACGAGAAACCTCTTATTTATTCAAGTTTTGTTTATCAGTCCTCACCTCTATTTTTGTTCTTATTAGCCCTTTCCAATAGCTGACACTAAAGAAATTATAATAACTACCTTCATGTGAAAATCAAAAGAAAAAAAAACCTGCAGAACAATCTATAAGCCTGTGACCTTGTTGTCTTGTTTTTTATTACTATGCTCAATCCCTGCATTGTTGACCTGTGCAGCCCTTGCTGAAGCATCTGTTATCGTGAGGGAGCATACCCCGTTGACTAATATGTTTATGTGCCTCTGGTTCAATGAGGTAGTTCGTTTCACTTCTCGCGATCAACTCAGTTTCCCATATGTACTGTGGAGGTTGAAAGTACTCAAGAACATCAACATGTTCCCTGTGTGCACCCGCAAAGATCTTGTTAATAGTATGGGCCACATACGCAAGGCTAAGCCTCTGAAAATTTGACTCTTGGGTAGACTGGTGGTGCTTCTACTTCTCCTGGATTTGTTCTGGGAACTCGGTCAGTACTAAATTCCTTCATTCATTTGTAACTTCAATTGTCCACTTCTATATCTTAGCTTGAAAAGGTATGATTATACATAGGTTTTGTAATTTTATTCTCTCATTCTATGTATTTATTCCCATAGTTTTTATCAAAGGAATATTGGTTATCCTGCTTACGCTCTGTGTACTTTCAATTAGTCTGCTTCCATACTTAGGTAAGAAAAAGCAAGATTAGCTAGGTTTAGAAACTAAATGTTGACAGGGTCTTTAACCTAGACGGTGGATCTGCATGTAAGCGTTGATGGGTTTCACTTTGGCGGGTACGGGCTGCGGCTTGTGAAGGAGAGTGGATATCTCTATTGGTTGAAGTTGAGAGGATTGGACGGAGCTAGAGTCCTTTTTTGCCGACGTCTTGTTGGCATTCTGATTGAGTTCTTGATTCTTTTTTATAAGAATTGATTCACCTTAGCAATGACTTGGGGCGTAGCGGATCTTGTGTTGCTACGATTATTATGGTTTGGCAATCGGTGCAGCTTGCATCTGCCCGACCCAGAATTTGGTTACTATCTTGAACTTTATAGGTGTAATTCAAGCGGTTTATGGATGAGCAAGTGGTAATCTTAGTTAAATAGTGTCGGTGAACGGAATCTGTTAAATATTTGGTCACCAGAATATGGGGTTCTGCTGGATACCACAATTGAATGTAGGTGAACGAATGGCTAGTAAGGTCGAGGCCTAAACTGTTTTGTAATTATTATTATTTTTTTGATCAAATAGATTAATCAAAATGGAAGAAAAGTATATCAAGGATACAAAAGGAGAGCCAAAATTGGCTTTCAGAGCTGACAGTGTAGTATAATACTTGAAGCTGCTGGAGTTGTGAAAGACTAGTGCAAGGTATAATTTATAAACTGATAGAGCTGTGGAACTAGTGGAAGATTGGTGCAAGAGAGCGATCTTTTACAGAGTTAGAAAACATAGAGAATTTACAGATCAGAAGCGATTAGAAATGAGTGTTGGAGAATTTGTTGAGCCATGGCCTTGGGATTCCACATGCTGCTCAGAGTGCTGGGATAAGATGTTGCTATACTTGGAAGGACTGGCATTTGGTGTGAAGGAGTACCCAGAATACAAGGCATTCGCAACTCTGATGTTCTTTTGTGATGATTGGCTTAGTACGTATCATGACAATTCATATGCATAAAGACTCCAAAATTTACTCAGAAGACTTGGCGCTGCAGTCGGGTTGGAGGAGGTTGTTTTCTTCGACCTCCGAGCTTTCTTCCAGGTTGTGCCTGTGTTGGAGGTTGGAGACGATGCTAAGTTTGGGGCTTTGAGAGTGAAGACTAAATCAACCGGTCATATGATTAGATTTTTTTTATTTTTTAGATATTACGAGCACACGTAATAATCTAGAAATATAAAATAATTTCGCCTATTTCGATGTGACACCCCAATTGTTGTTATATTTAATCTGTGATGTTTGGATATTTTCTTGAAAAATACGTGCCAGCAGCCATGGATGTTCCTCTTTTAACCTGAAACAATTGAAAGAAGCGCACACACGTTAATGGAGTCGTATCAAGTTTACACGCACTCTGCTCAGTGCCGCAATTTAGGAGAAGAAGAAGAAGAAGCAAGAGCCAGCCGTGTTGTTGACCTGGTTAGTTGTATTTCTTGTCAGCTAAGTTAACTCTACACACACTACTACCTTGTCCTTTTCATATTCCCTAATCCCTTTGCCAATATGTTGGTTTGTCTAAGCATGATGGCAAACGGATAACAAAGCAGCATGATGGCTACTTATGACACTGATGCAGTACAAGATTCAATGTTATTTCATTTCAAGATTCTGAACTAGTATATGGTATAAGTTCTAGGCATTTAACCTCAGAATCGATTGACAGCAGACGTTAATGCAGACTACCTTATATATTGTCTTACAATTTTAGACTTGTTGCAAAGTAAAGAAAAGAAATAGAGAAGAATAATTGAGAGGAGGTAGAAGTCTACTTATTCATTCTCATTAGCCTCCTTATATAGAGGTAGAGTTTGCATCTGAGTACGTAACTAATGAGTAATTACGTGGACAACCACATAGATTATAATATTTATAACACTCCTCCTTGGATGTCCACCAATGAATGATAAAATTGGACACGTTTAATGTTGTCTCGTTAAAAATCTTGCTAGGTAACAAAAACCCAGTGGGAGAAAAATAACCTTAGTCGAAGGAGAAAAAGAGTACAACGCGCATATGTCTTAGGTAACATACTTCTGGATGCTCCCCCTGATGAGAATCTCCTCCTGAACGTTGCAAACTTCATGCGTCGTAAACAACGGTTTGATTGTTCATCACTAAAGTGACATCATGCGTGCTTTGCATATGGGGGCTCATCATGAAACTTTCAAACCTGCAAAGTTAAAACAATACTAACAGAGCTAGACGATTTTTAATACGTCTTACCTCATTTAGGCATATGATCAAATTCATACACTAAGTAATAGCTAGACAAGATAAGCAAATTGGCATTAAAACATTGAAATATCTCATATCGTATCTAGCCATACACATCAATATCTTTGTATAGTGATACGTCTCATATAAGCTCTTCAAGAGCTTTAAGTAATTCATAACATCGAAAGTTAGAATACACTACCAGGACAAGTACTTTAGCCGACGAAAAATTTTCGTCGACCTGTTATCCTAATTCGTCGGCTAAGACCTTAGCCGACGAGCCTTCGTCGGCTATAGTGTCGTCGGGAAAGGGTCGTCGGTGATCTCTTTAGCCGACGAACCTAAAGACCGTCGTCGGCTATTGTCCAGACTTTAGCCGACGAACTATTTTTTGTCAGCTATTGTTCCAGACTTTAGCTGACGAACTATTTTTTGTCGGCTATTGTTCCAGACTTTAGCCGACGACGTCCTGTGTCGTCGGCTATACTCTCAGACTTAAGCCGACGAACAGAATATTCGTCGGCTTTACTCACAGACTTTAGCTGACGGAACAGAGATATTCGTCGACTAAAGTATATAATTAAAATATTTAAAAATAACTATAGCCGACGACATAGAGTCTGTTTCGTCGGCTTTAGTAGTGTTTAGCCGACGAAACATGTCATAATTCGTCGGCTAAACCCTTTGGAAAAAAAAAAATTTACTATAGCCGACAAATTGTGGCATGTTTCGTCGGCTATAACGCCATTTCAGTAAAAAAAAAATACACGAAATTCTTAAATTACCATTCCAAGCAAGCTGCAAAATACACCAAAACAATTCCATATATATAACCAACAAGAAGTACATAAAACTATATAAGGTATCAACTACACAAAATCTAGATGGTCTAAATCAATATCCGAATCTGGGGCCTGCTGGTGAGGAGATTGCGGCGGCAGGGGTAACTCTATAGGCGCAGACATGGGCGGAGGTGGAAGTCCCTGAAGCTGAGCAGCTGTAAAATCCTGGAAGTACTGGAACATCTGCTGCTGCTGGGCCTGCTGGGCGGCATGTAGGGCTTTAGTATAGGCTCTATATTCGGCGATCTGGGCGGCATGAGCGGCAGCCTGAGCGTCAGCCTGAGCGGCAGCCTGAGCAGCATGAGCGGCAGCCTGAGCGGCTTGCTGTTCCCGTAGTCTCTCAACTTCCGACTCTAGCTGAGTCGTCCTGCTGTTGGTCGAGGCTGCCTTTCGTTGAAATCCTAGAGTGGTCTTCAGGACCCCCTGGCCCTTCTTTCCTAGACCCCGGCAGTAGAAGTTGTTTTCTCGCGGTGGGAAGGCTATGCCCATGATCCTCGCCCCAACCCTCGGATCTGAAGTGTCGATCCGGGAAATGGCTTCAGACATCTCTTCCTCCTGCGTGTCCGGCCATGTCTCCCTCACTATAACACTCCTCACCTCGTCACTAGCCTCCCTCACCTTTGCCTAATTAGATAGGAAAAAATTATTAATTAACATTTTGACATATATATAAGTAAAATTAAAAATTCCGTAAAAAGGAAAGAGTACTTACTATATCCTCCTGAGAGTCAGGATATGCCCTCTCATACGTATAGACGTACTGGTTGACCTCTGGATGTTCCCTGGCCGCCTCGTCCATGAAGACAGCGAACGGTCTAGAACCGGCATGATGGTTCCTTGTGTTGCGTTGCCGGTTCTGAGCGTTCACCCGGGAAACCGCCTTCAAAGAAAAAAGTAAACTATTAGTAAAATATTTTAAAACGCACGTACTTAATGATAAATTAACTAATTAATTTATTTAAATACCTGTTTACGAAGGTTGTTGAATTCTGATGTCAGAAGCCAACGCCACTCGTACTCTCTGTACTGGAACTCAGCAGGGGTAGCAGAACGTGCGTTCCCGTGCGTAGTCCAATGGGTCCGCAACTCGTTCTTCCACTCCTTGTACCTACAGATACAACAAAAATATTAGAAATATTATTAATATGACATACAGTTTTGTTTTTTCATTAATTTCCCAACGTACCTTCCCCCATGCACAAAGTCCGCCCAGCTGCTCTTCAAGGGCTCGGGAACCTCAAACCACGCCTGCATTTAACCGTTTATTAGTTTAGTTTTTCCAGAAATCTACAATGTAATACATAATATTATTCAGGCATTTTATAAACTCACCGACATCGCGTTGTAGACCGTGTCCTTAACCTCCTACGGGACCTCGCCCCAGTCTGACCACAACATAGGGACTCTATCCCTAATGAGCGCCCCCACGCGGCCGGAGTACGTCCTCGACTTCCCGCCCGATACTACGTCGCCATCCCCGTCAGTACCGATGACAATCCTCCCTGAGGTACCGACGATCTTCTCGAGAGCCTTCCCTGTGACGGGGCCTCTCTTCTTTTTTGCCGGCTTCGCTCCGACGGTATCTATCACATGATAAACCAAATTGATTATTAAAATCGGAGAATTATAAGAAAACACATCATTCATCTTTCATTACCTGAGGGCGAGGAGGCGGACGCGACGGATTCCGCCTCCGATGATGATACCCTCGCGGAAATAAGAGGAGTATCAAAAGGCACGAACCGGTACGCCGCTGATGGAGCCACTGACGGGGGCAGTGGATAAATCGGCGTCCCTGAATCATTGACTACAGGTATGGCCGGTATCATCCGCGGAAGGAATAGGTGAGGCGGCGGCATCTGTACCCCAGATGACCCACTATCCGAAGAAGTAGGAGCTGGAGTGGGCGCCCGGTGTATCTCAGGCATACGGGGTGCAGACACCTCCGTCTGAGGCTGAGCAAACAACTGCCTCGAGGAATGAGGAAGCCCCGCTGCCTCGATGAAGGGGCACCTCCGGCTGCCTCTGCGCCGTCTGCAGAAGGCTCGCATGTCTAGCTGTCATGAGGCCCTGAATCGACGTCTGAGGTTGCTAGAGGTTCCCTCAGACGATACGGACCTTTGGCCCTTCGAACCCTTCGTCGATCTAATATTACCGCTCATCCTATTTAAAATATTAATTTGAATCAAGGCCACAAAATCAAGAAATGCAAACTCATTTAAAAATGTAAAAATATATACACTTCCT
>NC_020496.1:14408958-14419140 GCF_000184155.1 Fragaria vesca subsp. vesca
CCACTATGGTTTGTCCAAGGCTGAGTGTAACTAGTAGGAATCGCTTAATATGGTAGTTATCTCTATTGATTCGATTTTTTGGCTATTTGAATGCACAAGGTAAACTTTTTTTTTTCTTGGGTTTGTGCATCTGGATATATCATTTTGTAGGAATTGCTCTTATTTATTTTGTTTTGGGAGACTTTGATATGTATCTTCAGCATCAAAACTCTTTTTCATTGGTTTTTTTTTTCAGTTATGAAGTTTATGCTGGGTTTGCTTTGGATTCTGAAACAACTCTTTGCACCTTATGCTTGGCAGATGCCTTGGTCCATTCAGCAGCATAGTTAAGAATGACATCAGTAAAGTTATAGGGATACAGGAACCTCTCCTCAAAAATGCACTTACACCTCCACTTCCAAATAAACCAACAGCAGAAAATGAAGAAAATATTCCAATTCATATTATTGATATGGCATCGGTCTTGCATAAGATTAGCAAAAAGCCAGCCATCCCAATTTAGAGTAAAAGTGTTCCACATATTGATAGGGATGTTAAAAGATCTCCAAACCATCATAGCCATAGGACAATCCCGGAACAGATGCAACATAGTTTCAGGAGCATCTGTACAATGATGACAGCAGGGATTCCCAGAAAGGTGTCTTTTAACTCTCTGCATATTAGTCAGCAATAGATCACATGGACTACTTCCCATTTTTTATTATTCCTTCCAATAGTTTGGCTCATATACTAATACCCATTTCACTTGCAAGAGGATAGAATAATAGCAAGATACCAAGTTTATTAACTTAGACTGTAGATATAAAATCTGTGTAAATGGGTTGAACACTTCCATTTCGTTTTCCAGGATTGTTGTGTTGTTTGCTGTAAAGTTTTATAACTATCTTGAACTTGGTCATGAATTATGTTGTGACTATTAATGGTTAGAAATTGATAGTTAACTTTTGAAAAATGTTCTTCTTTTATCATGAATTTTGTTTCAAGTTAATGTTTGTGTAGTTGGTAAGTTTTTGGTTGGCATTTGGTTTATGCAGTAAATGTCGTTTCATGTCTTCAGTCAAATTTATTGTTAAAGTTATAATCTGTGTCTTTTGTGTAGTTTAAGTTAGACTGATAAAACAATACTACTTTATTAAAATGGAATTTGTATTGTGAAGATATATTTTTCATCCGACTTATCAGCGATATAATATGAATTTGATTGTAAAGGTTTATTCCTCACACTGGCCACCACTCCTCTAATACTAGTCTGTAATTGCTTTTTTTTTTTTTTGTTAGCCGTGTCAAAATCTTTGATCAATAAATTTTTTCCATTTTGCAGATTCAGATCAGAGGGAACTATTACATTATTTAGCTCTTTTGAACTCAGGTAGAGCAGATTTAGCGAACTATAAGCCTTTGTGTACTGCAACCTGTTTGGATTCAGGTATATGGCTATTTCATTTCTGGGTAAAAATATGTATCAGTCAATATGTTGGTGGGGAAGTTAATTACCATCTTTTTTTTTCCTTTTTTTTTTCCAGCTAATGCATGAATTAATCATATACTACTTTATCCAGACGACTTTTCTCTCACCTTCCAGAGCGTTTTTGAGACTTGCTTTTTATCCTCTCTTTGTCTTTCTGTCTCAAAAAACATCGACAGAATCAACTGGGTGAACGTATATGCTTATTTAAAAAATAAAAAATAAAAAATAAAAATTGGCTACAATATTGCTCACTGTTTTCTGTACATTCCTTAATATTTTCATTCCTAAATATGTTCTGTTTTCTTCCCCAATATTAGTATTAATTTACATTATACTGTTACATCAGTATTATCTCACCATTTCATCCAATTTGTAACTGATATCAATTGGGGCCTTCCATCTTACACTCACGCAATTGGAGCAGGAATTGGAAGATAACAGTAGTAAAGGATCCGAAAGCCGTAGAACTCAAAAAGAAATTCATTATTTCAGTAATTCTTTTGCTTATATAGAAGAGCAGCTTAACATACCTCATTCTTTTGCTTCCTTATGTAAACATAGAAAAAGATTTAGCCGGCTTTGGTCAAAATGCTAGATTAGGTACCACATATATCGCTATATTATAGTCATCAGTGGTACAAGGCAACAATTTTTATAGTCCGCATTATTTATTTGCATTGTCAACGCATCTGAATATGTGATACATGTTTTAAGTGCTCTCTTTTTATAAACCGTAAACAAAGAAAAGACTGTATATGTATAACACATTCAATTATTCATAGGGAGAGTAGAATAGAGAAATTACCTGGGACTGATGCTCATCATATCAACTAATTTAGCTTTATTCATCTCAGATGTTTCTCACCTTGATATCATGATAGTATTCAATATTAGGAATTCGCTCCAAGTTAATCTGTGTTTTTTCTACTGATTCTGAATCGATTTTTTCTTTTACTGTTGTTTGAACAGTTTCTGCCTATCAGTATACTGCCATATCTGAAGTCTGGACATAACAGTAGAAACATATCAGGTAAGTCCTTCCTCTTTTTTTGCACTTCATAGAACCATTTAGAGGTACCACTTTATATCTCTGACTTATATTTCTATACAGATAGGATCTAAATCAAAGTTGCTTCTCATTTGGAGTTAAGTAGAAAATAGGGAATGATCTTTTTTGCTTTTAAATATGTATCTGCATAATAATGAATGATCTTATTTCATAGAACATTATCGACATCAGTAGATACATTTGTGTCGGAGTTAAGTACCTTTTTTCCAGCTAATACATGTACTGTTAGTCATATACCACTCTATACAGGCCTATAAATAAAACATTGATCAATTTTCAATCATTCTCAGGTCTGGAATTTGCATCATTTCGGGTACATGGATTAGGCATCTCTGATTGAACTATGCATTTATATATGTGATTATGCAAATACCTTGAGTCAGCAAATACTTTGAGCTATCTTTCTTTTTCTTCTTTAGTGGAACATGGATCGTAGGTGACAGAGACAAAGATGGTGGATGATCATGATAATTATAGCTTTTGTTGTTTACAAATAAAGATGCAATAATCCTTATGTCGGTTGACATCTGAAAAATTAATTTTCATTTTATTGTATATGTGACAGGTACATAGGCTGTTACCGTATTTGTGTTTCTTGCTTCTGTTTTCAACTTTAGTTATACATGTATGATTGCTGAACATTCCATTTGTACTTTCAAAGACGTGTTGTGCTTTCATAAAATGATTTTTTTTTTTTTTTCCTTTGATTGGCACATTTTTGACTTTATTGGTTTGTCATATTGATTTCAAGTTGCGGAAGGATATTACGAGCAGCTTGAAGTTTCAGAGATACCTGCAGAGTTAAATGCCTACATTTGCATAAATAAAGCCTTAAATTTGTAAAAATAGGGAGGTAGAACCGAACACTGAAGTTGAGAAGAATGAAGCTGCTGATGTATATACAGCCTGCATGAGTTCTCCCAGGCGAGAAGACAAATGTTAATGTAGGACTGACCCGCAGCAATGCACGGGCACATTTCTAGTCCACTCTATGAAAGGTCCTCAGTCAGAAAGGATTTTTAAAAGGCCGATTACAGTTTAAATTGTATTTATCTTGCTTGCTTGATCTGGAGATGATTCAGATTTGATAAACTTAATCTGACTCTAATCTTTTTCAAATCGATTGATGTTGCAGGATAGCCGAAAGGGTTTGCTATAGCAATTGCAGCAAATAAAATGAGTTTGGGATGAGGAGCAAATTGGGTGTAAAATTCGAGTATAATGTACGCTATACAAATATATATGCTTTAGCTGTCAGATACTAGTTTTATGATGCAGAGTTATGTTATGTGTAAGATTAACAAATAACTTGCTTCCTCGATAGGACTCCTTATAGGGTGAAGTGGGGAAAAAAAATAATAATAATAATAATAACGAGACAAAAGGGTGCTGTGCTGTACCCGCATTCATATTTTATCATAAACAATTGAATGAGCGGACTTATATTCTGGGTTCTTTAAGCTCCACATATATATTTTGCACTTTCCATCAAATATGAAACTTGTGTGTGTTGCTTGAATATGTGTGATAGGAAAACTCTAGGTGACTCAAAATGAATACTTTTGGACCTTTCTAGCAATGTTGGGTTACCCTTCTTGACAGACCATTTGGAAATCCAGATTGGATATTCTCTACATCTGATCTAATTTTAAACCAATTGGTGTCATCCCTTTTCAGCTGATATGTTACTGAGTTATGCCCTTGAATCAACTGGCACTAAAAGGCAGCCCTCCATGGATGGCGAAATTAAACTATAACGTTCATGGTGCCATAACTTGGCTGGCAATGGCTTTGTAGCTCAAGATACAAATCACAAGGAGGCACATGGTGGTATGAAGTTAGTTATGCTATTCAAGCACCTGGAAAGTTGGGGATTCTTGTTCTCAAAAGAGAAAAGAACATTCTTGTTCTCAAAGAGAAAAAAAGAGTCATCAACATGATACTAGGCAATGCCGGCGGAGCCTGGTGCACAGTATTGCCAATGCAACGGCGAAGAGGCTTGCTACTCAAGCCAAAATGAGGTAGCTGGGGATGTGAAAACTGGGTGAACTGCTATTATCTTCTGGTTAATATAATCAACGTATTTAGCCGCTTTTTCTGTGGTGTTGAATGAAAGAAAAAGAAAAGGCTAGGTCATGCAACTATGTGAAGCAGTTACGATTTTTATTCAATTGCATCGAGAGAACTTGACTATACATGAACCAACCAAATCATGAAATTGAGACTACTACGCAAGAGACTTTAGTATAATAATAAGAAACCAGTCATTTTGAAAATGAATTGTATTAACTAACGGGATGAATGTGGAAGGTGACTCAAAGCTCTTTATTGACAATACCAATATTCAAATCACATGTCCATTTCGACCAAAAAAAAAAAATCACATGTCCTTGGAGAATCCAGACAATAGTTGCAGACAAAAGGAGGTTTATCCCGATTCTGCATATCTCAACGTTCCAACACATAAAACGGGAAATAATTTTGTAGCGGATGCAATCACAAAAATAGGACACTACTAATTCAGGCTTGGCACCTAAATACGAAATCAAGTAAACATAATAGAAAACTCAAGAAACACTAGCAAAAGCCATCAACGAACAAAATAACAGACCAATCCTCAGTTCTAAGGAAACTGGTGCTAAGAGTGAGAGCTCTATCCTCAGTTCCTCACATGTTCTCATTCTCAATCTCCTCTAGCATCTTACAAATCTTCTTGTTCTTTCCACCCAAACAAGTAATAACCCAAATATAGCCATATAGCCATCTTCCCAAAAAGCCACACAATAGTTGCAACCCACTCAACATACTTTACCAAAACAGCCTTTTTCCAAATCGTGCGCTAAAGCAATGGTTCCTGATCTTAGCTCCAGCTTTACACATCACATCAGTGTGGAGAAATCCTCTACAACACCCCAGAAATTAATCTTTCCATGAAAAATATTCCATAATAACACCTGTATAGGAGATTCTTAGGCCTTCCTGCAAGGGAGTAAATTGCGTAACAGCGGGGCTGTTCAACAAATGCTTCCAATAAGAATTAAAGAACCTCTGGCATTCCCTATACATCTATAACAATGTCATGATATCCCATCCCATTGGTGTCAGAATATCTGCACTTAATTTGGCGTCAATAATTTGGTCACAGACTATTCCAAACCTTTCTGTAATACCCCAGAAATTTGATATTAGTTTCTAATATTACTTTGGAAATTATCTAAGTAGGAGTACTTTGGAAACTACTTTGATATTAGTTTCCGACAGACAGACTAGAGCTTTTCCTTCTAAGCACGTTTCAAACTGCCATTCATCTCGTTTTGAGGTCTAGAAATCGATTTGAGGCCGCCTTGGCAGCCGATTTTGTTGTGGACGATTCCGGCCAAATTGGTTCAAATGTCAGGTATAAAAGATGTTTCCTTTGCTTCAATCTACAAGTTTGATGTTTTGAGTTTGCCTAAATTCAGAATTTTTGGGGTGGCGCATGGGGCCCACTCGCCGCCTCCTGTGGTGGTGCGTGGCAGCGCATCCGGCAGGGGTTGGGAGGTCAGGAGTAACTGTTAGCTTGTACTCGTCAATACGAGCACGTTGACATGTCATGAGGTTATGTTTGATCAAGTCTTGCTTCCTAGGTTTAAGGCTAAGTTGAGAATCGTGAGAGGTTGTTAAGCTTTGGTTTTTGTGCTTTGAAAATCTTGTTAGCTATTTAAATAGGTTCGTTGAGGATTCCGATGACCTTGGGAGGTCTCGGAAGAAGGTTGTCCCTTTTTGGGCAAATCTTGTGTTAAGGCTTGTTAAGGGTGCAATGTTTTTTTGTTTAAGTGGTTATTAAAGTTATTATTTGTATTAAATAGGTAGCTTGTGGAGTTGATATTTAAGCTTGTCTCTTGTGTGGTGTTGAAGACGCAGCGGGATTATTTAGGTGATTATGATGGTTGTGATGATGATAATGTTGATGAAAATATGATGATGACGATAATGATTTAAAAATTAAGTTTTCCTTTTTGTTTGTTTTAAAATATATGAGCTTTATCGCCAACAGCTCATAGGTAAGAGAAAACAAGTTTTCCTTTTTAAATGATTATTTTGAAGGTTCTAGTGACCATAATATCTATAGGGGTCTGGTTCAAGGGACATAATTTTTTAGGGAATTTTCATATACACCCAATTTTGAAGAATAGTTTTAAATAAAACCCACCTAATATTTCTATTTGATAGACATCTAAAATGTATCAATTATGATAAATATTATGTCCTATTTTTTCTAAATTTTACAAAATTGTCACCATTCAACTATAACATATTAATATAATAAATAAGCTTAGTTGATGTTGTCTTTACCTTGATTATGAGTTTTTCTTCTAACACTAACATTTTTCAATCAATTTGCAAGAATTATGTAGTTTTCTTTATTTTTATGAAAAAAATCTTGATTAAAGGAATTCATTCTCTAATCTATACATAACGTAAAATATAATATGAATAAGATATCTGATCTAAACCCTAAACCCTAAACCCTATACCTTAAACCCTAAACCCTAAACCCTATACCCTGAACCTATACCCTAAACCCAATACCTTAACCCTATACCCTAAACCCAATTTTGGGTTTCTTCTTTTAAGGTATATTATCATATCATGCCCTAATTAATAGGTACATTAGAAGCGTAAGTAGAAGAAAGTAAAATGTTCTCTCGATTAGAATGAGAAATGATATAATAATATACCTAAAAAGAAGAAAATTAATCAAAGAACAAGAACGTGTACCTTACAATTAGACATTTTTCAACTATGTAAAGAGACACCAAATGTGAGCTTGGGAATGAAAAGTATCATCCTATTACAAATGACATACTTCTGTATATAGCATATATATATATATATATATATATACACACACACTCAAGTTAGTAATAACAAGGTAAGAAATTAAAGAATGTAATTGATTATGACAAAGTTAAATCCAACTAAATTTTAGCTAGTATTTGAGTTTCAAATTGATGCTAAAATTGAGAAATATATCAAATTTAGCTTTCTACTGTCTGAAGGGCAAATTAGAGAAACCGAAAAATGAAGAAAACTATTAATTATAGACATTTGCTCTATATTGTATGTTTGCTTATGTGGAGTGGGTGTAAAATAAAAGAAAAATATGTATGGGTTTATCTTAAAAGAGGTCTAGTATTTTGGGTTTTTATCTAATTTTCTCTAATTGTTTACACAATTTTTGACACTTCTTAGTAACCATTAGATTTTAATACATTTAAGGGTCTTGATTTATTGTGAATCTGATGTGGCAAATGACATGACATTAACCATTTTCATAATAAATTATATTAAATTTTCACTTTATCAAAGTAAAAACCTAAATCCAACTAAATAACCAACAAAAAAATCCAACTAAAATATGGAAAATCATATCCAACTATGCACAATCAAAATCAAAGTAAGACGTTGTGTTTCTCTTTTTTCTCTTTATTGAGTAGTGTTTCTCCAACACTACTCAATTAATCTCCCCACTGTAGGGTTTTAGGGTTCGGGCTAGCATAATCTCTCAGTATAGCTGTTGTTTCTAGATTCATATCCATCTGTTCAGGAAGCTTATCATCAATTTACAACCCATTTGAAGCTAAATTTTTTTATTGAAGCCATAAATATTGCTATGACTTTTGTTTCTATGTTGAATTGATGAAACACAATGACATGACCATGAATCTGTATATGTACAAGTATATATGTATGTAATCATGTATGAACCTAGCTTTGCTGGACTTAGACGAAAGGCCATGGTGTTCTTCTTCTCTCTTTCTTCTTTGTTTTTTTTTTCTTTTTCTTTACTATGCAGACTCGAATCTGATTTTCAAATTTCAATTGGATTGGTTTTGTGTTATTTCGATAAAGGAATTTTTTTTTAGAGATACATGAAATAGATTTAATTTATTATGAAAATGGTTAATTTCATGTCACTTGCCACATCAAATTTATAATGAATCTATACCCTTAAATGTTTTAAAATCTAACAACTACAAAGGAGTGTCAAAAATTGTGTAAAAAATGATGTCCCTTGAACCGGACCCTATCTTTAGTTCTTGGTAGATTATTCTTGTGAGAAAATCTATGTGTGTATATATATCTCTTTGTGAAAAGGTATATTATAGTGAGGTGTCGCTTGTCTAGTTCTATTGATGTGGTTAATTGTGTATTAGTTGTGGATGTGTGTCATAGTGGTGATTGTGTGCATTCGATGTGGAATAGTGAATAGTGAATAGTGGTGATTATGTGCATTAGTTGTGGATGTGTGCCTTAGTGGTGATTGTGTGCATTCGTTGTGGAATGGTACCTTAGTGATGATTATGTGCATTAGTTGTGGATGTGTGCCTTAGTGGTGGATGTGTGCATTAGTTGTGGAATGGTGCCTTAGTGGTGATTGTGTGCATTAGATGTGGATGTGTGCCTTAGTGGTGATTGTGTGCATTAGATTAGGAGCCTTCGTTGTAGATCGAGAACCAAGCCTTGGCCGGGTGATTGGTTACGGTCAGTATAGAGCTCTAGTCTATCTGTCGGTACTTCATGAGGGATGACTAAGTGTTGACGAGCCCAGGAGTACGAGTTTGTCTAGTTACTTGTGGTGGGGGGGGGGGGGGGATGACTAAGTGTTGGCGAACTCATAAGTAAGGTTGGAAAGATGATTGTGTTATTTTCTTAATTGTTGTCATTTAAATTCATTGTTTGAGTATCTCCTGAACTATGTTTAATGCAGGAGATTCTTTAATCTTAATTGTGTGTTTCATTTATGATTTTTAATTGTTAGTGAATTGTAGTGTTTTTCTTATTTATTTTATTTTAAATTCTCTTGTTTTTAGGCGATTCCTGAACTAAGTATCTAAAGCATGAATTATCTATCTTATCTTATGAGTTGTTGGATTTAGTTCTTTAATGTAGATATACTCATACGAGCTATTAAAGTTTATCGAGTTTGTTGTTTACAACCCGGTGCACCAATTCATGGTGTAGGGGTCAGACCTGCAGGTGATGATCAGCAAGGTTGAGGCAATGGCTTAGGAGCTGGGTTTTAGGCGATGTACTTTTTTTTGTATATCATGGCGGTTGTTTTTAAGCTCATATGTGCGACTTTTTATAACTAGACTTTTGAAGTTGTTGTAATTAAGGAGATGTAATGTTTAACTCGGTCGATGAGTTTGTTGACGTTTACAATTCCAGTATTTGTTTTTAGTTTAGAAGTTGTTGAGCAGATTTTGAGATATATCATGCCTAAATTTTTGAAAATTTATCCTTCGAAAATTGGGGTGTGACACTTTCAGCATTTTAGAAACATAACATCCATAGCTAGCAGATGGACCACACAGCCAATCAATATGGCCTCTCGTCCTGTTGCATAAGATCTCTTTGGAATTCCCAGTCTCTTTCCTATCTTATGATCTTTAAAACTCGGGCTGAAATGGAGACCATAATATCCTGACTGCATACTATTGTGTTGTGTTCTTTTATCATGAATAGTGTTGATACTGATAATTGTTACCATTGTCTTTTAGTTTTGAGTATTGTTGCAGACACTTGGAATAGGGCATGCATTTTTTTTTTATTTTGTAATTTTGTATTCTAATATGTAATGTTCAATCTCTTTCTGACA
>NC_020496.1:14419372-14434661 GCF_000184155.1 Fragaria vesca subsp. vesca
TTTGAATCTTACAAACTAATAATATTTTATACGTTTTTTTATACGCCGTGACTATAAAAAAAATGATGTTAAAGAACATTTTTTCCTCCATCTCTAAATGTATTAGACACCTTATGTCACTGTCTCTAGAGGTATCACAGACACCTTAAGTCTCCGTCTCTAAAGGTATTAGAGACAGCTTGAGTTGTCTTTAATAATCACTGCCCATGTGGGGCAGGCAATAAGCAATAGGGACGGAATTTTAAACACGTGTCTGTTAGGTTTTAGAGACGCAATTTTTAAGGACGGAAGTCAATTTTGTCACTCATTTCATTACAGACGAATTAAAGTATATTTTAGTCCCTAATACATCTCTAGAGACGTATTATGACTGTCACTAAAGGCTATATTTGGCTTGTGGAGCACTCCTTGCCCAAATTTAGGCGCTCGAAGGAGCAGCTGGTGGGCGGTGGTATTGCGAGGCTTCGACAGAGGTTTGGGTTCATTTAGGATCAAGCTGATGTGGGGTTTTCACGTGAGGCTGTGAAGATTTCAGATATGGGGCCAACGATTCGACACCATGATGTTGCTGTTGAGCGAGGCTTTCTCCGATCTGTGAGATTGGGTTGAGAATGATTCAAAGTGGTGGTGTCGGCAGGACGATCATGGTGCTTGTTTCCCCCAACATATTGTCTGACTACGGTGACGGAAGACGATTATGGGATCCCGGTCCGGAGGATTGGCGATCGTGCCAGAGTGAAGGTTTATGGAGTGGTTAAGTGCGGTGGCGAGATTGGGTGTGCAAAGTTCAAGTGGGCATGGGTCCTTTTTTCAATAGGGCCTGGGCTTTTGGTTTAGGTGTCCTAAGCAACCCAATCTCGTAATTTGGATCGGAATTTGGGCCCAGGAAGCAATCACATCTGGATCATAGATCTTAGTTTTCGCTTCACTACAACTCGGGCCTTTATTTTGCAACGACGAAACATGGTCGGTAATAAAGGTATTTTTGATAGAAATATTTTTTCTAAAATGAAATATTTATGGTCTTCATTTTCGACCACCATGTCGGAATTTTTTTATCATTTGTCACAAAAATATCGGATTTTGGTCCACTAATGGTCAGTAGTATGCATATTTACCATGTTACAATTGTTTGTGAGTTGTTCAAAGAAACAAGTGTTTGATCTCAATAAAAAAAAAAAAATCAAAAGAAAAAAAGTGTTTTAAACAACTGTCGATAATGACATCGAAAAAAAAAACTATCGATAAGAAACAATGTGTTGGCAATTTTGCCCTCGTTCTAGAAGGTTCAGGACTTGCCCTCGTTCACATATTTACCATATTACGAATACGAATCACAAAAAAAAAATTTAATAAGATGATGCTAGCCTCTTAACACATAGGTTAGCGTGTGTTAATCATTTATGATTTTATTAAATAATATATTTACAAAATATTGTTTTTGTTATTTATTTGTTTTTTCAGACAATTTTACTCTAAATGCTATTGCAGTTATATGCTTGTTTACCTCACATTCGAAAACTGCTCCCAATCTCCACCTAAGGTGTGGATTTTGTTTTTTTTTTTCTTCGTTTTGAATTTTTTTTTATCAAGTTATTATTATACATTCTTTTGTAGACTCTCATAGTTTATTAAAATTTGGGTCATTTTTGACGGTTACAAAAAGAGAAATTTTATTCACACATGCCTATACACTTAATACACACCCCATATTTTATTTTGTGCAAATATTTTCTTAATCTTCCTTTTATACCCTCATTATACATATTAAGCCCCAACAAATCTGTATAAAATGAATTTTAGCGAGAACGCAAATTTGTACAAAATGAGCACCTTCTTCTTCTCCAATATATATTAAGTCTCAACAAAACATGATCAATGAACAATAGATATTAATGAACTAATATATCAAGAAGACCTCTTTTATACTTTAATTCTTTGATTTCTCTATACTTCATATAACGCGAGAGATAGAGAACAAAATTTTTATTGACTTTGGTGCTTTTTTCATCTTTCACCAACTCTACCTCGCCATTACCCCAAATTCAAAGCTAGCTCGGTCATGACTCCAAACACAAATTATCACTAATATCATAATCTGCTACAAATTGATGGATGAGATGGTTTCATTTTATGAATGATTGATAAAACGAATTGGAATTAACAAATTGATAAAAAATATTATGGAATATTGTTCTGCTGTTTAGACTCCAGTATAATATTTATTTAGTTTAATTTCAGCTTTCTCAAATCAAGGGTAAATTAGTATTTAAAAAAGTTTCAAAAATAAGATGTGTGTATCTAGTAATTAGCCATGTGTTAATAAAATTTCTCTTACAAAAATTTTTCTATTAGGAAATGGCTTTATCTTAGAGTAAAAGTGGATAGATATGAACATTGCTGCGCGCTGCAAAAAAAGGGAAGTGAAGTGCAAACATGGTAATTATATTCTTTAACTCTTGTGTTCTCTGTTTATGTAGGGAGGATGGGAAGTTTTTATTGAAATACCAGACGGCTGCAATTTTTCGGTGTATTCCATTGAAGTTAAGTACGTAAATGCTGTTCGTATAAATTTGGTTGACATCCCAAACAGAAAAGTGATTGTTAGTGTCTTCTTGATGAATAGGAAATGAGTGTTTGTGAATAGAAATTGATGACATTTTCTTTTTCCAGTCAATAAGTCTTCTGTTCTTTGTTTATGTAGGGAAGACTGAAAGTTGTAATTGAAACATAGAGGCTTGCAATTTTTGGTGAATATCTAGCAGGAGATCCATTAAAGTTGAGTACCTAAATGCTAATCGAAGCTTTTACATAGACTGGATTAAGATTTACATTACTTCTATATATTCTTTTCTAATTTTAAACTCTTTTAAATTAGAAGATTGTTTATGACAAGTACTGTATTTATGGGAAGTAATTCCTCAGCCTCTCAGTTTTGTTCTAGGATTTTATGGAGTTGGTTAGCAAGCAGCTGTTCAAATCGAAGCTTAAAAAAAATCCTTAGAGGTTACTCCTTACCCTGTTAATATGTTTTGCAGTTGCAGCCTTTATGTATGTCTTTTCTTTCAACTTTGCCTACAATGTTATTTGATATAAAACTAATGTCTTTACATTTGGAAATTTGGATGATTTCTTTTATGAAGTTGCATGCAATTTGAAATTGATCAACTATAACTATCAGACTTTGTGTATAAGGGTCAAACACAACGATTTAAATCACCGTTTTTTATCATTGTAGTTGTGCGCAGGTCACTGATTTTCGATTTACCAAAAGCAATCACAAAATTGAAGAGATAATTGGAGCTGGCTGGAAACTAGCAATGGTGATGAATGCCAGTATTAGCTCCAAAGGTTTCAATTCTTTGTGTTGGATCAAGGTGAGTGAAAAAATCATATTTTGTCACATCTGTGTTTGGTATTTGGTATTTGCTTGGTAGTTAGATCAAAGATTTCAATCATTTGGGTTTGTTCAATTAGATCAGAATGTGGTTCTAGTGTGTTTGATATTTTCATTTGCGTTATAGTGCATATAGACATCAATTTCTCCATATGGGTGTCTGTCCTTTTATTTTTATTTTTTTTATTTTTATTTTTTTCAATTTTTGTTACAATGTTGTTGTCTATTTGCTTCAGATTCCTCAATAATTATGTTTTTGATTAATTTCACATTTTGGTTTTTATGTAGTTTTAGTTTCAGGCTTGCTTATTCTATTTGCAGCTATTCTAAAATGTAGGTCTTTTCTTTCAACTTTGCCTACAATGTAAATGTTTCTTTGTGGCTCAGTTTTATGGTTTAAATGGTGTGTTTTACAGTGCTACAATACTCAAATTGGCTTATCTTCATTCATGGTTTTTTCTATTCTATAAGGTGAGGGAGTAGTATGTATATCAGTATATCAGTATATCACCAACTATGAATTGAAATATGCCACTTTACAGTTTCAGTACCTCTTTTTCTATGAATGCAAGAATGAATTGACAAAAGGACACCTGTTTTGTCATTGCAAATAAATCCATGTTGGTCTTTCTGATGGGTTTTTTTCATATATTTTTTTAATTTTGTTTTGGACACCCTATAGGTTGATTCGACACAGCACATGCAGCTGCTTGGTGAGTACTATTTTGCTTGTCATAAAAAATCTTATATTTTCTGGGGAAAGAAACAAAAAATTTCTCCAGGAAAATGTGAGCCAAGAGCGTGTAGAAACTTTAATGATTAACTAACTTATTATAAATTATTTTCTGTAGTGTATGATAGAGCTGCGATCAAGTTCAGGAGAGTAGAGGCTGACATAAATGATGACATTGAAGACAACGAATATGACTTGAAACAAGTGAGTACTGACTTCAGTTCTTCAATTCTTGTCTTAAGAAAGCTGAGTTTTTTTCGATTGTGGTTTTCTCTGAACTTATCATGAACAGTTATAACTTATCTTCAACAGTAAAACCAGCTATTCGATTATTTATTTAATTTTTTTATTTTTTTTTTGTGATTTTGTGGATATGGGGAAGATTGATTATATTCTTTTGTAATATGTTGCTGAACGGATGAGCAATTTAACAAAGGAGGAATGTGTGCATGTACTTTGTCGACAAAGTACCGGTTCCCTGGAGGCGGCTCAAATTATAGAGGAGTGCCATTGCATAAGTGTGGGAGATGGGAGCCTCGGCTGGGCAAATTTTTAGGCAAAAAGTAAGTAAACCTTTGTCTTAATTATCACTCATTTTATTATCCGGTATGTTTTGTTGTCGACCCTATTTAGACCTCATTTTTTTAACGGTCTAGATTGACGGTCAGATGACATGAAATGCCGATGAGATAGCTTCTGCTCAAATATTATATGCATATGGCCACAGTTCCCATTGAAAATCATGTATGCATATTTTCCAGGTTAGTTATTGATATCCCAGCAACAAGTGTTTCAAGCTTTGGGGCAACAACTGCTGCAAGAATAGGTACATTGTTGGGTTTAATGGGTTTGTTGAACAAAGAGTTTCAGGTACATTATTGGGTTATTGGCATGCGTCTTGGTGAGTTTTACATATGGTAATTCGTTTCGGTAAGTTGCTTTTCTCATTTTCTTCCCTTTCTCACTTCCTATGATACGACTTACAAAAAGTTTTGTTTTCTGGGTTTCCATGACGGAAAAGGAGGAGGTCTGAATTTGGGAAAAAAGGGAGGGGTGGGCCCAATACGACATCTTAGTGCTGTGGGTTCCTATTTTGTTGTAACTATGTGTTAGGATAATTATACTATTATAGAGCTCAGGTATGTAGTTTAAGATCTTTGTGGGATTCGGCTGAAGGTAAGCTTCTTATCTGGCACATGCCACTTTGGTGGTGCAAATGAGTTTTGGATTTTCTAGTTTGGTAAGATTGGTCATGTTTTCCACATTTTATGCGGGATTTGGCTGGGTTGGATAATCAATTTCAAACCTTTACTGAGGTTTTTGAAATAAATTATCTGATGTAGTAGCAAGTATCATGCATGTGCCTTCAAAAATATTGGTATCACATTTCTTTTGGATGTTGGGTGCAGGATTTGGCAGGGTTGGATAATCAATTTCAAACCTTTACTGAGGTTTTCGAATCAGTTGTGAGTGGTTTTGAAGCTGCGAAATAAGATGTCTATGGGTAGTGGGTTTTCAAATTCCATTCATTTTTGTTTTTCAATTTACTATAATATTATGCGGCCTGGCGCCGACCTACGGTTTCTAAGGGAACGTTGGGCTGCCGTTTTTGCCCTTCCGTTCTCTGCTTATTTACAATTCTGGCATGACAGGTGTTAGCTATTTACTTCCATGTGTGTCTACGGTCTCCGCGTGTGTCTTCCCTGGCTTTCGTTTCTTTTTCTTTCTTTTCTACGTCTTGGTTTCGGCACAAGTCACAACAGAGGAGAAAGAGTCTAAAAGAGAGTGGAGATCAGAGAGAGGAGATCAAACTAAGATAATCTTTTTGAGTGAATTCAGGTTTCCTAAGGTAAGCATGGTCCTTTGAATTTTTTTAATTTTTTTTATTTGGATCTTGAATTATGGGTTTATGAGTCGCTCAATATGGTCGTTTATCTCCTTTGGTCCGATTTTTGGGTGATTAATGCAGAAGGTGTTCGATTTCGCTGATCACTTTTGTTGCGAGTTTGGGTTTCAATCAAGCGTCAAGAATTCAAGATAATGAGGTTTTGGGTCAATTTATGTTCGTCAGAACTATGACTAACGATCAAAATTTTGGTGTCGATCAATATCAGTCTGATAGTTATACCATTCGTCTTCACCTTTCTAACTATTAGTACCGATTTCCCAATCTGATAGTTTTATGCATGTACATGAATCTTTTAGATCTTTGAATTTTTTTTCCACTGAATATATTTCGCTGACTTTTTTCATTTTGGTTTTGAATAGGGAGGGGTTTAGAGACAGTCGTACAGGTACAGAAAAGAACGTTACTAGAAAAAAAAATTGAATGATGCTGTAAGTGAATCTCATTTTTCCCTGATCTATATGCTCAGTTCTTCTAAATATGTCATATTTTCAATTACAAAATTTATGTACCAAGAATTTGAGTTCCTGTTTCTTTCTTCGTTTTCCGTTCTGATTTGGGGTCTTTTTAATGCAGCAACTCTAATATAACTCCCCTGTGTTCCACTCCTTGGCAATACCGAGCATTTCCTGTACAAGATATTTAATTTTATGTATTTTGATTATCTCTGCATCCTAGCTTTGAAAAGTTAAGGGTCCGCATAGTACTCTATCTTTTGATTAATACTTTATTATTATTTGGTAAGATTGTTTATTTGTGAGTTTCATGGTAGTTTTTTTTTAATTTTTTTCTTCTTTTTTTTTAATTTTTTTGTTTAAGTTCCTGCTTGAAAACAAAGAATTTGGTTTTGCTGTTTATGTAGTTTGCTTGAAGTTTTGATGGTGTTTCAGTTCATAGGTATGTGCTACTTCTTCTACATTCAAGATTTCAAACAATTCTATATTATTCATTTAGTTGGGAATCTTTGGGGACTTCTGTTTTAATTTATTTTTTTGTAACAATGAAAAAAAAAATTTGGCCAAAATTGTTTGTATTAGTTGATTCCAGATTTTTTATAGGTGCTTTGCTACCTTTTCTGTGTATGTGGGTTTAGTCTTCTAGGTAAACAATTAATGTACAAAAACAGACTGCATAAAAAGACTTCTCCTTTATAGAGATAAAGAGTATTTCTGTGAAAACTGTGATCAATGCAGATGCACGTGGATTATACTTCAAAGAATGAATTTTCGTTTCTGATTTTGAATTAGTAAAATTGGTATTTTGATACAAATGACATTAATTACATGCAGAGGTTCATCAAACAGATCTTCTCTGTAGGAGATGCCGAACGTGGCGGATTCAGGGTTGTTGGGTTTTGCTGTGAGGAAGAGAATGGAATATTTGTTAATATTTTTTTGGGCTGAGACAGGAGGAAATATGGGTAAGTGGTTCTGTGTATTTGCTTTTCTTTATGTAATTCTGTCTAATTGCTAGGATTTTTCTTTTAAATTGCATTAATGTCTGCAGGTTTTCTAATCGATTTTGCCAGTTTCCTACTTCCTTGGGTATAAGGGTGTTTTTGTTGATAGCTGAGTTCTGATTTTTGTATAGTTTTTGTTCCTTTTTATAGCTTAAATCGTTGATGTTCTGGGTTTGACAGATGTGGCCGGCTTTGACTCAGAAGGCCAAAGATGGAGGCTTGGACATGATACAAACCTATGTGTTTTGGGATGGGCAAGATCCAAGCCCAGGAAAGGTAATTTGAAAAAGCATTTTAAATTTTACTTTTCCCTCGAGATATATCTGCATTTATACTCATGAACAGCTTTGTCTTTGTTTCAAAATGTTTATTATTTCTGAGGATAGATATGATGTGATCAAGTTCATCAAGCTGGCACAGCAACATGGCTTATATATTCATCTGCATATTGGTCCTTATAACAGGTTAAGGCTGCAAAATGTGCACAGAAGCATGTTGAATATACACATTAAAGTAAGGACCATATTCCCCTGTTGATAATCTAATATCTAAAAATGTCAATATATATGTGAAAAAGATTCATGAGTATATCAAATGGAAAAATAATACAATTTTCTGTTTTCTTCCTTTCAAAAAATTCCCCCAAGTTGGAAACATATCTTCATTATGTTCCAATTTTTGCAGAATGGATTCAGATTGGCAATATTGAACATTATCTCACCAAGGTGTACACAAACTCTTCCCAAATTTTAGTATTATTTTCTTCCAGAAACAAAATACATTTCCATCAACAACAAAATCAGCTCCAATGCTTTGAAGTGTTTATTTTGTTCTCATTATGTAAGTGACTTTGATGGGATGGAGATATTG
This sequence comes from Fragaria vesca subsp. vesca, assembly GCF_000184155.1. Taxonomy (NCBI): domain Eukaryota; kingdom Viridiplantae; phylum Streptophyta; class Magnoliopsida; order Rosales; family Rosaceae; genus Fragaria; species Fragaria vesca. The sequence continues at coordinate 14,427,738 of NC_020496.1, forward strand.
GTGTTCTGCAGTGGAATATTTTCCGTACAGTTGTTGATTGATTGATTCATTTCAGGTGACAGGGTGGGTGATACATCACAGAAATAAAGGAGAAATTCGTTATAGCGGTTTCTGTTTTTAAGGTGACCTTTTTGTTATGTCAGTAATATTAGGTAAGAACTTGCATTCACATATTATAATCAACACATGTTTTCACAGTGGAGTGGGTAAATAGAGTGCTAGAGTTTTTAATTACAAATGGACAGCTCTTATCTCAGATTTCTTGATGTTAAGAAAATCAGTGAGCAAAATACTGGTTGGACGTTAATGGACTCAACTACATGAAAGAACTTGGTTGAATACTGACCATTACTCGATAGTTGGGGAACCGATTGGTTCATCCAGATTGCAGAAGGTTTTGGAACCAGGATTTTCATAGAGGTAGATTATTCGGCCTCTTTTACTTGCACGTGTTTTTTAGTAGTAAAGTGACAGTTCAGTCTTGCAAAACTGTTATCTTCTAAAAAGTTAATGGAAATATGGAAAGAAATCAGTGTTATAAATTAGGCAGACCAATGCATTTTAGTCTTGCAAAACTGTTATCTTCTAAAAAGTTAATGGAAATATGGAAAGAAATCAGTGTTATAAATTAGGCAGACCAATGCATTTTACCTGAAAATCTTAAATATTTTAAGAAATAAATTATCTGATGTAGTAGCAAGTATCATGCATGTGCCTTCAAAAATATTGGTATCACATTTCTTTTGGATGTTGTGTGCAGGATTTGACTAGGTTGGATAATCAATTTCAAACCTTTACTGAGGTTTTCGAATTAGTTGTGAGTGGTTTTGAAGCTGCGAAAGATGTCTATGGGTAATGGGTTTTCAATTCCATTCATTTTTGTTTTTCAATTTACTATATTATCTTGCGGCCTGGCGCCGACCTACTGTTTCTAACAGGCTTTGGGTAAATTCAGTCAAAACATCCAGAATAGGTGGGTAAATTCAGGTTTCCTTCAGATTCCTCCAGAATTAAGCTAATTGGTTTTCTGTTCTTATTATCTTATTTTCCTTTTGACTTCTCTCCTTTCTGATCGATTGTTCTTACGTTTTCAGATTCTGTGGCTCTGCGTTCTGTAATCGAGCTTCGTCGGGGAGGTAAATTGGATTTAGGTTTTCAGAAGTTAGGAATTGATGTGAAGACATGGGCTTTCCATTTTCGTTTTCTCATATATAGGAATCCGTTAATATGGTTATCTTTCGATTCGATTTTTGGGAAATTTGAGTGCAGAAGGTGTTTTCTTTCTTCTTGGGTTTGTGCATCTAAGTATGTTAAACTTCTGGGTAGGTGCATTTTGTATTCGGTCTTCTCATTTTTTTTTTTTTTACAGGTTTAAGTTGAAGTTGCTGCAAAACCAATTCCTGTGTTTAAGCTCTTGGTAATCAGGTTATGTTATTTTCCTTCCGTTTAATACTAAGTTATGTTCTCATGTATACGAATCCGCGTGGCTGGACTTACTAATAGGATACCCTAATGCATGTGTTACAAAATTTCACAATTTCACTTCAGCCAAAATTAGGTGTTGTGGTTGTTATGCAAGAGGAGAAATATAGCTAGATTGAATCATCTGCATGTTACTCTGAATTGCCATGTTACTCTGTAGTCCATGTAACTTGAATAAAGATTCATATTCATATTTTCAATGTTTTGGGTTTTGTTATTTCTGCTTTAGGAATCAGGGAATTGGATCTTTAGGAGGTTTGTTCCAAGGCGTCTTTGGGTTTTGGTTGTCTGCTCGACACGGAGAGAAAGCCAATGAGTGAAGGAGACAGGGGAGAACAGTCTCTCCTTTCGAAAGTAAGCAACACTCCTCCAAGCTTAATTTCACTACAAAAGGCTTATCGTTTATTTTAGATTATTTCTTATTATTTTACTATCTTTCTTTTGGTTTTATTGATTGATTGGTAGGGAATTGGGTTCCTTAATGTCGGAAGAATGACCATATCAAAGGGTGAGTTTGCTTTTTCTCTAACCTGCATTTGCATTTTATTTGCTAATTTAGTTGCATAAGATTTTTGTGCACCATATATACTCATGCTGTATGCTATTTTTGTACAAAATACTCGTACTATTTTTGTATAGAAAAATGCAAACGGTTTTATGCAGCAAAGATCTTCTGTTGTAATTCTTCATTTTGGTATTGTACATTATATTGCATTCATCTTTTCGTGCATGTATGCATTGGGCTTTAACTTTTGGAAAGAAGTTTGTATAGTTTTATTTACAGTGAGTTATGTAACTGTTTGTTCTTTTGTTTTTGTTTCTTACAGATTTGGACATGTAGCTAATTCCGGGAACGTTGAGCTCTTAGATACAGCTTCATTTCCAGCTCGTGTATACTAGAAGCTAAAGGCCTAAAATTTCATCGAGCTTTCTACCTGTTTTTCCATTAACTGGGTGCATGTTGCTTGCCAATGTAGCTGTTACACTTCTATATATTCTCTTAAAAGCTGTGGTAGATATGGCTGCATGGTCATGAGCTATGTGTTTTTTTTAGTGTCTGCTGATTTATTAATTTACTGAATCATGCTCTCAAGACTGTATACATGGTAGATTACCGATTTATTTAAGGCTACACAAATTGAAGAAGAATGAGTGTTTATGTAGGTGTAGCTTGCATAGCCTGTTCTTTGTATTTTTTTCCCCTTGCTATTCAACTGCATTGAATAGTATTCTGGAATCTAATGTTTTAGTAATTTCTGTCTGTTCAATTGGGACTCCTTAACCGCCACAGAACTTGGCCTATCCATATAATTACACATTAGGGTAAGAGGCATTCTCTATGTGTGAATCTGTTTTTTTAAATCAACATAGAATGTGAATCTGTTTTGTGAAATCAATCCAGAAGCTTAAGTAGTTTTTGTTTTCTTTATAGGTTGAAGGCATGAGATTGATATTTCATAACTCAAGAAACTTCCTGTCACACAGTGAGGTCAAGGCGAGAATTTATGAGTCTGCTGTTTATTTTATCCATTACATTCTTGGTTCTTTTTTCATACTTCCTTCCATTTATCTTTGTTCCTCTCCCACATTAATATACTTTTTTTGAGAATCTGGGATGTCAAGGAACATCTGAAAATTTACATGAGTTTCACCATGAAGATATGAATGGACAAGCACTGTAGAACTAAAGCAAACTGTAGTTCTAGGTCGAGCGCCTTGGTACTACTTTCAAAATATAGGCTCAGGAATTTTGTAGCTGTGATAGAACCTGACCAAGCTACTATCAATAACTAAATTACATGGATTATTTGATTATGGACCATACTGAATTGTATATCTGTGGTTTATTGATGGAAATTTGTCATCTTGGGACTTTGTCCAATTAGTTTGCATTCTGTAGTTCTCTGTACCATTTTCTGTGATATGCAAGATCAGCTTGATAATTTGTACATGTTGACCATATAGGCTCAGGAATTTTGTAGCTGTGATAGAACCTTACCAAGCTACTATCAATAACTAAATTACATGGATTATTTGATTATGGACCATACTGAATTGTATATCTGTGGTTTATTGATGGAAATTTGTCATCTTGGGATTTTGTCCAATTAGTTTGCATTCTGTAGTTCTCTATACCATTTTCTGTGATATGCAAGATCAGCTTGATAATTTGTACATGTTGACCAATTGGTTAGTTGTGTAAACAATTCTGCTCTGAACCCACAATTCACAATTCCTTATGAATTTTGTGCTCAATTATATAGTGAACGGCTGATATGTGCTTTTAGAACAGAGTTTTAGGAGGATTGATGTTTGTTGTATGCTGCTTCAATAAAAATTTCTTTATTTACGGTGTTCATTTGTTGTTCTTGATTATAATATCTCTATCGTACACTTCTGACTTTATGTTATTTGTTAACAGGACAAGAAAGAAGGAAGGTGAGAGAGATGGAGATCTTGGAGAAGGATCTCGAGACACCAGATTGATAATTTGATTTTACAGAGTAAGTTCACCTGATGCTTCATGTTTAAAGTCATCGATCGACTCTCATCTGTCCTAAACGAACAGGTCATTAATAGAATGGTCATAAATACTAGATCTAGTACACATACTTATCTTCAACTCTATTGCACATCCGGCTTAGTTATGAACGCAACATCTAATTACCTTTTAATACTTGACATTAATGAAGAGCTATGAATATACTTGGTTAATCTGATTTTATATTGCAATTGTTATATTTCATCTGATTCTGAATTTGTAAGAGAATTGTGATTTACTGTTATATATGCATCCATGTCTGCTTATATGTACAAGCAAGAGCTGCAAATAGTAGTTGGAACTTGGTTATTATCAAAGTACCTCTAAAATCAGTAGGGAACTTTAAACCGTACCTTCACCAAATCCATGGCGCATAGCATCTCTGTATCCCCAACTATGTATCTTAAACTTTTTGCAATATCAGCATCCCCCTTTTATTTGCCATTAATTCTTAAATTTCGTATGTTACTGTTCTAAATATTGCCATCTTTTGAATTTCATTGTTTAATGATACATTACTGTTTCCTTATCTTGCTACCCAGTTTTTCAGTGCCAGCCAACAGCATCCAGATCAACACTGACAGAAAACTATAGTCATTAGTTCGAAATAAAAGACCGCAGGGAGAAGAGGTGCGAGTCCAGTTCTATAATATGAAATTGGGGGTTTCTTTTAGTTGTGTAGTGTAACAATGAATTGATCAGTATATAGTGATATTATTAGGAAGCTTACTTTAAAAAACAGGCACATATCTATTACACAACCCGCTGCAACGCGTGGGCATACATCCTAGTTTTGAACAGTTTTTAACTTGTCTTCAACAGTAAAACCAGCTATTCATTTTTTTGTTTTTCTGTTTTTGGGATTTTGAGGATACAGGGGAAGATCGATTATATTCTTTTGTGATATGTTGCTGAACAGATGAGCAATTTAAGAAAGGAGGAATGTGTGGATGTACTTCCCCGACAAAGTGACGGGTTCCCTAGAGGTACCTCAAAATATAGAGTGACTTTGCTTATGTGTGGGAGATGGGAGGCTCGGATGGGCCAATTTTTAGGCAAAAAGTAAGTAAACCTTATTCTTAATTATCACACTTTTTTTTTCTTTGGTATGATTTGTTGTTGACCCTATTTGGTAGGGTTTCATCAAGCTCGGAAGCCTGGCTAAGCCTCGGATACCTCACTCAAGTCTCTTGATCGTCTGAAAGATCGGGTGAGTTGTGCTGCTTTCGGGAATGCTTTGTTTTTTTTTTTCTTTTCTGTGTTCTGTGACTGAACGATGGAGACTGATTTGGGGTTTCGGTAATGCAGAAGTTTAATATTCTTATATTTGGGTTCGTTAAAGGCAGGAGATGGGAAGCTAATTAATCTTACCTTGTTCATATAGTAGTTATTGGGTGTGTATCGGTAGAACTATATCCATCTCATGTAGGGGGCCTATCTTATGCATGGAGTCTAATATATTTTACAGTTGTAATAGTACTTTACATCTGAGGAGGTGGAATCTCTCTGACTTTCTGTATTTCATTTTGTTTGGAAGTATCATATTTATCCTCTCAAGTGCTTCTGTGAATTTTCTTTTGGTAAAGGTGCGTTGACTAAATTTGGAGCAACATTTTATTCTGTTCTCATTATTATCTAAAACTATATAATTTTATCGCAGACTGTCTGACTTTACTAAATTTGGAGTAACATTTCTGCTTATCTATTTCAAATAGGGAGCACTGGGCATTTTTGGACAACTTTCGGGGCACCTTTAGATGGCAAATTTCTTCAACTTCGGTATCTTGCTCTCCTCATAAATGTTTTGCAAATTTTTTGTTCTTATTTTTTTTTTGCTTATAAATCAAAGTGCAGTTGTGATTTGTTAAGATCAGTTTACCTGCTTCTCATTTCATGTGCATATCTTTTGCATATGGAAATACGAGAGAGAAACCCACACTCTTCACAAAGTACCAACATGAGGGCCACTGGAAATAAGCAACCAATATTTCGGACTAAGGTATGGATGGGCAGCAAGAAAAGTACTCTTGTTGAAGACCTCGTGCGAAGCATATTGTATGTTGCTATATGGCCTTTACATTAAAATCAATGCAACGGTTAGAATTTTGACAGAAGATTATATTGTAGCATCTACTCTAGACGGGTGACCTTAAGTTCTTGAACGTGAGTATTTCTTCCTCAAAAAAGTACTTTGGTAAAGTTTAGTTGCTCGACATGTGATAATTCTCTCATGTTTTGAACTTGAGCTTCTTTCCTTAAGGATTCACTCCAACACTAGTGGACATGTGATAGTTACATAAGTATTCATTTCCACTTCTTTTAGTAACTAGTTATGTACTAATGAAACATGTTCAACCTTGCGTTTCTTAGGATAACATAATTTAACTAGATATTATGCGGCCTCGTGCCGCCTTACTGTTCCCCGTGAACAGTGTCAGTTGGGCTTGGGCCGTTTTCTTTTTCTTCCTCTCTCTCGATCTCTAAACCCACCACCCACCTCAGTTTCCATCAGTTTCCATTAGTTTCCAGAGCTCTCTCTCGATCTCTCTACACTCCACCTCTCTTAACCTCTGCTTCCCTCTCTTTCAGTCTTTGCGCTTCTTCTCCTTTTTTTCTGATCGATCAAAGATCAAAGAGTACACTGATTGATCCAACTTTAGATTCGTTGCCGTCGGTCTTGCACACCTCTGGAAGAATCTGGGCTCCTTCTCCTTTTTTTCCAAACAGAAGCAGAGAGAGGGAGAGACTACAGTTCGTTGATCGATCGAAGAGCAAAGAGTTCACTGATCGATCCAAGATCAAATTTGTTACCCTGTAAGCCTCCCGATCTTCTTTCTTCTTCTTCGTTGATTACTCTGTGTTAGTTCGATTTTAGTTCTTTGTTGCCGTTTTCATCGATT